>NC_083617.1:1678465-1703465 GCF_963584025.1 Labrus mixtus
GCTACATGTGTGAACGCTGACAGACAGAGACTTCACCCAGAGTTTCTGCAGCAAGTCAGAGTGAGCTGATGTGAGAACACAGCAGGATATTATCAGGAGAATTCAGCTCAAGCCAATAGGAGGGGGGGAGTGACTAGATATACTGATACTGGAGTCTGCCCAAGACCGCTACGATCCCGTGCAAGTATTTAAACGGCGACATGTAGTGAATGAAGTTTGTTATTTAAAGGAAGAATGTGAGACTTTTTGATCCAGTAGATGTCGCTCTTGAGCACCAGCATAAAACCAAAACAAACTTTTGTTTGGCCACGCCTCCTCCATACTGAAGCCTCCGCCCTCCTCCAGAGACACACCTCCGAGCTGCAATCGCCTGTGTCCTGCATTGTTGTGTTAGCATGCTAATGTTAGCGCTCTTTAGTTAGCTCGTAGCTTCACATTGTTGTGTTAGCATGCTAATGTTAGCGCTCTTTAGTTAGCTCGTAGCTTCACATTTCATGTAAACTGACACAGAATGAGCGTGATCTAAAAACTCTTACTAACATCCAAATAATCAGTGAGTATGTTCTTCTTCTTCTCTCTAGTTCTTGACTAAAACAGCTTTTATACACAAGGGGAGGAGCCGGCCGTCCCGTCCATGTAAACACGGCTCTGACAACAACACAGCCAGCGGGACTCGAGCTTCTCCCTCATTGTAGACAGTCAGGACTCAGAGACATATTTACACAGGACAGACTTTATGATTTATGCAACCAGCCTCCATTTTCAGATGTGATCATAACAGTTCTTCTTCTTCTTTTTGCCGGATCATGCTCGTACTATACCTCGTCATCTTACCACACATCCCCATCATGTCCTGTCCTCTACATTGATGCTGCTACACCGCTTCATTAAAACAACTCCAGATGAAGTTTGGATGCTTCAGGGCCTCGCGGTGTTTGTATGTCAACATGAAATCATTCCTCAGAAACCGCTCTGTTGTTAATGTGACTCACAGTTTGTCATCATAGCTCCAGAAAAAAACTGCTGCGCTCCTTGATGCCTGCTCAAAAAGCGTTTCAATCCGGCGCTGACATGTTTGCGAACCCGGGCTGAACTGTAACAATAATAACAACAGGGTTTCCTCTGCGCTGTAGTGCAAACCTGTGATTGTTGTGTCATTTATTCCGCTTCCTGCACACACACACACAGTCTCAGGGGGAGCAGTGAGTCATGTAAGCCTGAGGTATTTTATGTCACTTTGGAGAGAAACATCTGTGAGTATCAGCATGACATGCCATTAGTCCAAATCCCCTCGTTTACCTGGGTATTATATGTAAAAACTGGAGATTATTATCCCTTTTCCTGGGAACTTGGGTACAGTAGAGAGCGGCTCCCGGCTCCTCCTGGTGAATCCTAAAAAAAATCACTGTGATTAGGACACATAATCCCGAATCACAAGGGAGTAACCACAATGGCTTGAGCGTATTCAACCTGACATTTAGTTCAGCCAGATCCTCTGATTGGCACTTGATTAGCAACTAATCCATGTCATTATCTCCTTCAGTGAAATTAGTTGAGTAGAAAAATGGTGTCGTAAATCACAGAGGTGGAACCGTGCAGGGGGGCTTTGATCTCTCAAAAGTGATGAGAGAGAGAGAGAGGAGAGAAATATGTTGTTGCCATGGATACTAAAAAATAGGTGAGAGGGAATATACGCTTTAATGGATTCAGGAAAAATGTTTGGAAACTGAAAACTCCCATGTGTGAGGGTGTTGATAAAAGTTTGTGGGGGTTTGTGTGCGAGCCCTGAAGAGGAGTCTTGAGATCAGCAGCATAGAGAGAAGGTTACATCACCTGGATATGAAACGCCTGTCTCTCTCTCTCCCCGACTCCTCAGATTATAGACTGATAGAGGTCCTCTCCAGGTAGAATCCAGCTCACCCCCCCCCTCCCCCCTCCCACCCCCCTCCCACCCCCGTGCTGCCTCCTCTGGCTCCAGTCCTGAACCCAACCCTCAGAGGAGCAGGGAAATAATTAGGAGAGAAAATTGCAGCTGACACTATTTCTGAAAAGCAGGGTATTGTAATGAGAGCAGAGCAGGTATTCATTGTGTCTGAGGGAGCGATTGAAAGCCCTTCGTCCTTCTTCTTTTTTTTTCTTCTTCTTCTTCTTCTCTTCTCGCCGCGCTGCCTGGGAGAAAGCTCAGGGAGACGTGAGCACAGAGCTTTGCTGAGTCCCTTAATGCATGTGGGAAAGGAGCCTTGAGAGGACGAGGCAGAGGTGTCTCCAACAATGGCAGGAGCCAAGGTTACAGCTGAGTAACTAATTCAAACTGACACACACACACACACACACACACACACACACACACACACACACACACACACACACTCGTCTCCTCTGTTCCCATTACGAGTTGAGAGGGAACGCCGTCCAGCCACCGCTCTCAGTTATCTTCATTAGCCGCGTGGACGCGCTGGAGTGGTCTTGCTCGGGGAAGCTTTTCTCTGAGCAAGGCACTCACAGGAGATGACTAAATGTTTTTGTCCCACACATAGGCCCCGCCCCTAAAGCCAGTGGCAGGCTGCGAGGAGAGATAGATGAGGTATTAACGGTTGTGTTTTTCAGCCGGTAGCCGAGGAGGCCTCAGCGGCGGTGTGGACAGAAGCAGATGCTGCTGCAGGAATATTAAACCTGCTAAATGAAAACGTCCTCCATAAAGACTTCTTCGCGGGAGTGGGCGCTGGCGGTGGTGTTATTTCATAGCCGGGGAACAGGCGCCTGAAATGTGATTCACAATGGAGGCGGAGGAGGCGGGGGGGATGAGAGAGAGAGGGTTTGCTTTGATCAGCTTTCAGAGCCGTGATGCAGGTGCACATCATGATTGGGCGCACTCGTTTATACTCGTTCTTTTATCATTTGAATATAATTATGGCGGCTAATTAGGACGGACACAGACATGATCCTGATCCACTCATAACAAGTGAGGCTGTGGACGTGTTACATGTACTCGCCATGAGGTTTGACCGTGGAGCTGCGTAATAGAGAACAAAACCAAATGACCACATTTTTGTAGGCCAACCAGGAAGTAGCGTCGCCATCGGGTCTGTCGAGAATTAGCATCTGGGATTTTGGATCATTGCAGAAAATAATCTCTGTGTTAAACACACGTTTCTGAAGCGTAGGCGTTTTGTTCAGCAGGATAATCTTCACAGATGAACGCCATTTTTATGATGTTTGAAGCGTTAATGCGGCCGACAGAAGTAAAAAGCTAACGTTATGCTACAAGCTAACTACACCACGGTCGGATGATTGTGACGTCACTAGCGTTATGCTTCAGACGATCTCCGATAAGCTAATCAGCGGTTTTGACTAGCTAGCTAAACCGTAGCCTAGTGAGTTGTTTGTTAACCTAATATTTGTCTAGAGTTTGCAAGAGCGCTTAAAACACGACTAGAAGCTGTAAGGCGGACTAGTGAGCGAGTTCCCGCCGTTTGTGTCCGGCGTGATGACGTTTAATTTCCCCGACAACCACTGTAGTCTCATTTAGCCACTTGTTAGCAACCGCCTCTAAAGTCTTTATATGTGATGTTTTGATCCAGCAGATGTCGCCCTTGAGCACCAGCATGAAACCAAAACAACTCGCGCTGCATTGTTGTGTTAGCATGCTAATGCTAGCGATCTTTATCATGCTCGTATCTTCACACTGCATGTAAATTTACCTGAAATGAGCGTGATCTAGAAACACAGTTAAGCAGTGAGTACAGTATGTTATTCTTCTTTTCTCTAGTCCCTCAATTAAACAACTTTTATACACGAGGGGAGGAGTCAGCCGGCCGTCCGGGCGATGTAAACAAAGTGAAGATAGGACTCTGAAAACTCTGAAAACATCACAGACAGTGGGACTCGGGTGTTACACCCATTGTAGACAGTCATGACTCACAGAGTTATTTTCAGAGGAGATACTTGATTTATATATTTAAGTGTGAAAAATCACATAGAAAGACTTTAATGATGCACAGAAATTTTTTGTTAACCACAGACCTTATTTCAGGCGTTTAACCACAAACATCAAAATGTCCGCTGACTTTGAGAGGATGGCGCTAAAAATGCTAACTGACTTCTTGGTTTTAGGAGTCATTCCTGTGGCGCCCTATGGCAGATGAATAATACTTATAACAACCCTAAGTGGACAGAAACAATACATGAGCTTTGGTAACTTGACGGGTGGTGTCAGCTCCCTAACAGACAGATTCCATGTGGTCATTTATCTGCACTCTTGGTCGGTCGGCTTCTAGAGGCGTCAACATTGCATCACAGCGTGCTCTGCAATCTGAGAATCTGAGATGAGAGATTCCTCCCATACACACATACAGTCCACGATGCATCAGTGGCTCTCCACCCGTCCCGTGAAGCATGTCAATTAAATTTACAAGATTTCAGGCTCCCAGCCGGATCAGCTCAGCATCTTCTTCTGCGTTTCTGAGCTCTGTGAACAAACCTGCCGGCTTGTAGGGAGCGGCTGACGCTACATGCACGGTGACACACTCAACAGTGTTTCACACTCACTGTGCAGCTTATGCAGGCATGAACAGGAGGAGCAGAAGATGAAGCCATTATCTGCAGGTTTACTCTTCGGCGTTCTGGGATGAAACACGGCAGCTCGTGTGCTTTTTGCTCGCCGGGTTCCCAAGGTGCTCGTAGGTAAGAGATCAGCCGAGCCGGGCGGCGATGAGGAGAAGAGTCTGGGGAGGCAGCTGGACTCCTGCGGGAGTGCTGCGAACTGGAGGAGAGCGTTATTAAATTTAACCTGGCTGCCTTTATATGACTGTAAAAACATCGCAGTGTGCTTTACACCTGTTCTGAGGAGAGCGACCTCTCCTACCTGAAATCACACAGAATATACAGAGGTTTTTTAAAGTAACAACCGAGGTACTTTCTTCATCAAATAACATCTGGAATATCACATTTTATAACTTATCATTTAGTATTTAGCCTACTTGCACATAGCTCTGTATATATATATATATTTCTGGTTTACTGCACATAGTTCTGTTTACATCTGTTAGTCCATCACTGTCCACTTATATCTACTCTTTTTATATTTTGTATTTTAAGTTTAAGCTTTAAGTTGTATTTAAATTGACACTTTATATTTTAGGTTTAAAATGTTTAGTACATTTGTAGTGCAGCACATTCACTCTACATCATGTTTAAGTGTAAAGGCAGCCTGTCAGCTTCCTGTTTGTGTGTTTCATGAGGGGATGAGTCAGCCAATGAAATAACAAATAGATCTCGGAGTAATTAGCATTCAGTATGGGATTAAAGTTGTGACGTGCAGCCTCTAAGGTCCCTTTTCCGTCCGTCATTTTGGCCTCATTTGCTTTAATTTTGGAGGTCAGAATGGAGGTTCGAGGAACAACATGAGGTGTGCAGGTTAGCTGCAAGAGAGGCTGAAAGTGTCCAAAATCCTGCACAAAACATGATTCTGTTTCTTCCAGATATCAACTATCTTTATCGCTTTTCCCTCTCGGGGGCCGGAGCCAAACTCAGGAGTTGGACCAAATTGTTTACCGTAATGGATGAACCACCTAACAGCTAGCCACATTTAGCTTAGCCACCAGTTTGTTCTCTCTTAAAGAGAGATTTCACATTTTGATAATCGAGTGTCCGGTTGAATGAATGTGTTGGTCGTCTCGTCGCTCTCCACACACTTTAAGACCTGAACTGTTAATCCATCATGATTTGTCGTCATGTGTGGACTCTCTCACATTTTCAAAATCATTTTAAGATGTTTTAAATCTTTTAGTGTGTAGCAGGTCTTAGCTGGTCTCCAGTCTGTGGATGCAGCTGGTGAGTGATTCATTTAGATTTTCATGATTTTAGAGAATCAACAAAGATAACTGGTGCTCTCTTTGTGTGGGTTTGGTCTGATTGTGATGGATGCAGCTGTCTGTCTTTATGATCTCTGACCGGGAGTTTTGCATTGTGGGAAAAGGAACTTGAAGGTCCCTGGTCTGATGCAGAGTGTAGATCTTTCTCAAATCAGAACGACATGCGGGTAGTTTTTGTGGATTTCACATTTGTTCACATACTGCATGTTGGCATAATCAGTACATACTACAGCTCATGTGTTCCTTCTCTTCTACCTCAAATCTTTACCCGTCCTCTGAGACCGCCAAGGGGGACGATTATTCGGTTTTCCTCTTTTTTTTTTTTTTTGGGGGGGGGGGGGGGGGGTTCTTTTCTTGGGATTTTAGTACTTTGAAAAAGAAGCATGTTTTGCTGTTTGTCTTTGTTGGATCTTCTTGGCCTGTAGTCTTCAAAGTCGGGCGCCGGGGACCAAGCGGGTCTTGTTGTAAACGTGGAGCCCCGCATGAAGTCATAAAGATTTCATCCATATTATAACTTTACATGAAGGCTCGTAAAACTTTAATAACACCGAGGAACGGGGTGGATATTTATCGATTTACCTTCATTGGCAAACACTGAACGCTGTCAGCAGGAATATAGAGATGTTAGAAAATATCGACGGCCTGTCACTGCTGAATAAAGATGCAACACACAGGTGAGCACACTTAAGCTCTCAAGCCTCATTCACACCGCGAGAAAAGAAAAGACGACATGATGCCGTTATAGGGCGCAAAACGACTTTTATGTGGACATAAATGAGAAGCAGTCATTCAGCCTGTGCGTTTAACTCTTCATGTTTGCGAGCCGTCGAGAGGCAGTTATGATGCAAATAAGTGCAGCTGATGATCGCACAGTGGATGTTATAAAAAACGAGCACTACACGGGCGCTCTGTTGTGTTAAGTAGCTTTTCACTGTCAGCCGAGCGATATCCAACATCGCTGTCACACTCGTTACTTTTCTCCATCAGGATCCGTCTCTGTCAGCCGCCTGTCCCTCACTCCATTAAAGATGATTGATAGAGCCGGAGAAATCTTCCGCCCAGCTGTTGTGGTCGACTCATCCCTGAGAGGAGGAGGACCATCCCTCATCAAAAAGACCTTTTGTGTGCGTTGACGACGTGAAAGGGAAAAAGCACATTCTTCTGAAGATAGCGTCGAGCTAATCTCAGCCCTCTTTTTTTCACACTTTTTTTCTTGGCGCTGCGCGTGAATAATTATTACTTTACAGATGACGATAAGAGGCACATTTTTTGTTTATCTGGGAAATAAATCACAGTTTCTCTTCATCAGCTCAGAAAATGTAAACTCGAGTTATCCTGCGAGCGATCTCGACTCTGATTCATTTGAGCTTTTAAGAATAAGATCGCCTCGTGTTGTGAAAAAAAGTCTTCACAAAGAGAAAAGACTCGCTGTTTGTCCAGCGCTCTCTCTCTTCCTCTGATGGCTTGTGAGGATTTTTACAGGACGACTTGAGGAGGACTTTATGATGTTTCAGTGTGATTGATAACATGCTCTTGGAGGGATGTCAGGCTTTCAGAGACGGATAATGTGGATTTCTATCTCTGCGCCGTCTTCTGTAAGACGTGCCATCAATCAAAGTGTATCGCAGCCTTAACCCGGTAAAATTAAAACCTTGGGGGGGGGGGTCTCTGAAGAACCGGGACACAGACATCAAGAGGGAACGCGACAGAATCAGAACACAGATCCACATCGTTAACAGGCCTGGCCACAGACAGATTCCCCCCCACAGGGCAGAGAGGACGGTTAATGATCTGACTGTATATCTGTGTTGACAGCAGAGAGGGATTACAGGAAAGAACAGTCTCATTTTCACCGTGTGTGGAGGCGTTATTAGATCCAAGCACAGCTAATTCCATTCCTGGGCCCCGTCAATATTTACCAGCAACAAGCGCAGCAGCGCCATGGCAGGCCCGACCCCCCCCCCCCCCCCCCCCCCCCCCACCAAGAGGAGAGGAGGACCCGGGCATTTAAAAACATAAAGAGTCACCAGACAGAATCATCAGCAGTTGTGGAAAAAATACACTTTTTTGTGATGTTTCCTCCTGGAGATGTTCAGATACAAGTATTAAAAGCTTAACTAAATTAAAATGTTAAAAGAACCTGAAACCATCGCAAAGTCACAGAGCCCTGGTCAACTTTCCCCCTCTTGTCTCTTCCATCTTGTAGCTATTGTGCAAAGCTGTATGGGGTTGTTATGTTGCCCAAATATACTCAGCTCCATGTTTGTAAATGATTAAACCCTGAATTATTTTCCAGGAGGAGAAGGTCTTAATATGCAAGTTGACTTTTCCATTTGATCTCCTGATTTGTCAGCTCCAGCTTTTGGTGGACAAAAAATTGACTAAACAACAAACTCACACAGTTTTCAGGAGGAGGGAGTCGGGGGGGCTGAGGGTGCTGAGGGTGCTGCAGAGTTCAGAGTCTTTGTCCATTTGATTAAAACTTAAAACTCATTTATTCAGTCTGGCTTTTATTGAGTGCTTTATATAAATTCAAATCTTAATTAATAAATAATTGTTTTGTCTTTTTTATCCTACTTCAATTTTAAATATTCTTCTCCTATGTATTAATTTTAATTCTTATTGTTGTGCATTACTCACTCGATGATTTTATAAACTACTTTTTCATCAATAACTTTTCTGCACTCTTGTAAAGCACCTTGAACTGCAATTTAATTTGTCTGAAAGGTGCTGTATAAATAAAGTTTGATTGATTGATTGATTGCTCATAACCTTTAGTTTCAGAGCGCTTCTCACATGTTTACTGTTGCTATAGGTTACGAAAGTTGCCCCTCACTTCCCCTCGTTTGTGACTGAAGTCGGTTTTATAATCTCACAAAGAAAGCATCAAAAACAAACGTAAAGGCATCGTATCAGGAGGTCAGCTGCAGCTGTAGACTTTGAAATTGTTCCCTGGAAAAGGACGAGTCAGATTAGCTTCTCCTCTAAATGTTGTTGACAAAGTTGATATTTGAAGCCCCGCCCCTTTATTGATTTTGATTGGTCCATGAGAGACGAGCATGAACGATGAAACTTCTGAACTGCTTTGGTTCTGTACAGAAAAACTCATGTTTACCATTTCTCTATAGGATATGTAGATGTAGTACACCACAATGTGTGATCGCTGTGCCGACTGTAACTCGTTTAGACGACTTCCTGCAGAGCGATACAGCTCAAAGAACGTCAGACTTTTTCCATCTTTTGCACACATTCAGGGTTTCAGAGTTTTTAACATTATCAAAGTAATCAAAAAATGGGATGGGAGGAGATGGGATAATATGCAGGAAGGATTTCTCCTTTGTATTCCTCTCATTCCTGTTGTCCACACTTCCTGTCCGCTGAGGTGGAGGTCGGAGCAGGCCGAGCATGAATGAGGACGGCGGTTGTTGTGGGGCGACACAGTCCGAGGGTGGAGGCTGGGCGTCAGGGACGTCGGGTGGTAGTAGTGTCAGAACACCTCGCTTTATTTCTTGCTTTATTTACTTAATGTAAATATGTTTGTTTTTTAACTTTTTGCCATTTTTTACTAATTATACAACTGTTTTTGAGCTGCTGTAACAAAGACATTTCTCCCAATGGGGGATCAATAAAGTTTATTTTTATCTTTTTCTTCTTTAAAAGTCCGGTAACTCAGGTAGTCAGTGAAGTGTGTTAAAAACACTGCAGACTGCAGACTGCAGACTGCAGACTGATGCCGTCTCAAATGAAATGCATGCATTAAGTTTACACAGATGTCTGCACATCTGCACATTCATTACAAAATATAAACTGGTCACAGTAAGTTTGTTCTGTTGGGCTGCTGTTAATACTCTTAATCTTTAAATAAATCCATGCAGCAGAAAGTATGACATCATCATCATCATGTAGCAGGACTTCAGCGCCCCTCGTTCCTCCTTCGTCCTGCTTCTGTAAACATCTGTTTTGTTTCGACAAACCGCTAACGAGTGTATCCTGATCTTTCCACATGCCTCTCCTCAGGTCGGCCTCACCTTCTCGTTGTGTTTCTGTTTTGTGTTTTCAGTCGACGGCTGCATCCACAAAGCGGCGGGGTCCTGTCTCTATGATGAGTGCCACTCTCTAAATGGCTGTGAAACCGGCAAAGCCAAGATCACCTGCGGCTACGATCTCCCTGCAAGATGTGAGTACCAGTAATTATTTATTTGTTTGTTTCCATTATGTGTGCACCGACGTCCTGCAGGAGGAATATCCTCTAATCAAGGCGCTACATTAGCTGACAGTTAGCGAACATTAAGATTTAGCGGTATAAACATTAGATGGTTGTATCGCACAACGAGCCGTTCATCTGTATGGTTTTTAGGAAATAGCTTCATTTACAAAAACCTGAGGCTCCTGAGCCAGCTGCTGGACTACACAGGAGTAGTACTGATGCAGAAAATCATTTGAATGGACACAAATACTCTGATGTTGTTTTTGCACCGCTCTTTGATTTTGCTCATGCGTCACACTTTGAGTCTGAGGTCATCGGCCTCATTCAGCCGCCGCTCTCAGGAGGAAATCTGCTCTGAAAACTCATTAACACATTTTTAAGTTCAGTTTCTTTTTTTTTTCTTTTTAATCTGGGATGTGTTGTCATAGTGAGGAAACAAATCTACAAACACTGAGGTGCACTCTTCACACATTTGAGGTATATGACAACATGGCTGTGATCCTCAGACGTTGTTAGACAATGACGTCACTGTCAGCAGCCGGCGAGCGAGTAATGTCAGGCATGTTTTGTTTTTTTTTCTGAGTGAGTGCACGATATAGTCCACTACATATAACTCACTATATAGTGAGGAGGGAGGAGGAAGCGATTTGAGACGCAGCCCAGGACATAACATGTTGTGTTTGTCTTTATTTTGCACGTTCATATGTTTCTGAAAGATGTTTTAAATAGGGTCAGCTTCTATTTCTATCATGCAATGTTTGTTTTAAACTGCAAAATGTGAAATTCTGAGGACAAACTCGGCACCCAGGTAAGAATTATTTTTAAACTAAACACAAAATCACAACAGTTCAAACCTTCACACACACACAAGTATTTTAAATACTTTTCGACTAAATGTCGACTTCTGTCAAATCGTATTATTCTGAAGGAACATGAGATATAATCAGTGTCTCCTGTGTTTCATGAGTTTGTTTCCACCTGATTGAATTTTTTCACTTCATCCTGTGAGCGTCCTTTTCTGATTTCAGCGTTCTGAATTATTTCTTTTGACAGTTCTGTCTGATGGATCTGCTCGTAGTGTTTATTTTATATCCACGACTGACGCTGCTAAACATCACGACTTTAAATCAGCCTGTTTGGTTTCCTTTTGAGCAGCACCACATCCACTTTAGATCCACTTCATCTTTTTTGCACAAAGTCGTTTTAAGATTTTAGATTTGGGCATTATGGACTTGTCTATTTCTATTTTTGATCCAGTGTGACTTCTGTGTTTGCACACGGCCCTGCAGTCTCATATGTGGATTAAAGGGCCATTTCTCTCTGCTAATTAGTAACAACATACACAAGCTTCCAGGTTACAAGGACGTGGCGTTCATCAATTTATGAACATGGGTGCGGAAAATTCTGCAGTTTACAGCGCCAAGAATCCAAAGTAGGTTTTCTTCTGAACTTTCTGAATCACAAATGTCCAGCATTCAATCATTTGAAGATTTGAGCATTCCCGATGTCTCTCAACTTCTCTTCTTGATCCAGTGCGGCCTCTTTGTGTGCACACCACCCTGCAGTGTCACGCCCTTATATGGGCATAAGAGTCTTCTATGCTAATTATGGACTGCTGCAGACTTTTCTCAGATTCTTCTTAGACGAGTTTTGAAGAGAAATCTGTTTGTGAACGAGGCCCAAAGTTTCTGTGAAGTTTGAATAAATGACAGTGAGGTCACTCAGCTCGCTGCAGTCAGGTGTGTGTGTGTGTGTGTGTGTGTGTGTGTGTGTGTGTGTGTGTGTGTGTGTGTGTGACGGATGGGCTCTGATTACGCCCAGGTGTGGGGAGCGTATATATACTCTGGGTTCTCCTGCGCTCTGTGCTGACTCATTATCTCACCTTCAGAGGTAGTGAGAGCTTCTCTCTGCGTTTTCAATGCGACGCAATTTCTTTTTTCTTTTCTTTTTCCCGCTCTCCAATTGATCGCTTGCAATTTTTTGTGGTTATCCTTCTGGGATAACTTTAAGACAACCCTGGGGTCTGCTGCACCTGCGTCCCACTCCCCTCCCCGTCTCCTGACAAATGACACTTTTTAAATCTTCACACACACACACACACACACACACACACACACACACACCTACATATAAAGAGATTTTCATACCTGCACATCATCACAGGCGTCCTTTCCCCCCAAAACAAAAAGTGCGACGCTATAAAAACACTTTAATCATAATTTATTATTCCTGCAAACTCATTAGTAAGAAATCGGGGGACTTGTTATTGGGAGGATAATTAATATGATTGGTGCTTGTTCTAAGGCTGGATGGGAGTGTCATCTGCACACAAACAAAGACATTCAGGGAGCAATTAGTTGCATAATTTGATTGATATTTCACCCCTGATTTATTCTGCTAACGGATCACATAACTCTTACTGTCATCGGGAGGTTCGCTCTGTTTTTATGATCTCATCATGTTGAAGTCTCTTCTTCAGTTTTGTGTCACTTTTCAAAGTTCCTGTCCTGAACTTCTTCTCCTGCAAACTTGAAAATGGAAAAACACTATAAGGATGGAAAGAAGAAAAAAGAGTCACTTGGTGTAATTTCGTTCGAGACGGGCGTCCCAGCAGGGCTAACCTAACCCTGAAGGATTTCCACCAGACGGCCCCGAGAAGACATCGAGGCCCCAGATGAAATTAGGTTGCGTTAATACGCCGTGTGTCGTAAAGATGTCAAACAAATGGGAGCAGATAAACTGTGAGTCACTCCTCTTGTAGGCGGCGCCGGCTCCTGAGCGCGTGCACGGCCCCCCCCGAAAAAAACAGGGACAATTTAATAACCTGCGATGTCACCTGGGAGCAATCATGCTGCCAGCGTGTTGCTGTTATTGTAATTATCTCTGGGTTCAAACATCTTCTCTCTCTCTCTGCTGATACCTCGTTACACATTGTGGGAACGCGACGTCGTTTCATATTGGGGAGCTATCTTCACTTCCAGCCGCGTCGTCGTCGTCTTATCTTCCACCCTGTGATCGCTGTCAGCCGCCGCCGCCTCCGCCTCGTCCGCTCGCACAAACCGACAGCGGCTCTGACGAGACGTCTCGCTCGCTCCTCGCTCCAACATTTGGATTCCTCTTCTCTTTCCATTAATTTTCTGCCTCTGCCTCCTTTTTTTTTTTATTCCTCCTACACTCGCATTATGAAACACAATCAATTCTGTTTATGGAATCACAAACACACCCGTCTGTCCACCTCGCCTGATTATGAAACCAAGTAAACAAACAAACAGGACAACACTCAGGTTTCTAAATGGACCTCGGCTCGGCGATGTTTGGATGTGGGCGTCGACAGAAAAGGGTCAAAGCTCTGTGTATTAGATTCATTAAAAAGTTAATGGTATGCTAATGAGCTGCTGTGGCTAAAGCTAAATGCATGAAATGATTAAAATTGACACAAAATTAATTTTAATATTTGTTTAATTGAATGATTGACTCGAGCAAATGGCCTCGTGTCATTATTCTGAGGCGAGAGGGCTCAACGGAGATAATCGACGGAGGTGCTTAATGCACAAAGATGAAATAAAAAAACATGTCGTTGAGAGAGAATCAGTTTGAGTCAGATTGTTTTCACATCTTTGTCTTCTCTGTGAAAAGAGAGAATCAGCTGGATGAATCTCGTGGTCATCGTGGGTGTTTGTGATTTCACAGTTGTATTGTAGTTTATTAGTTTATTGTACCTTCAGATGTATTGACTCTGTTTTTCTGCACAGCTGAGTTTAAGACGTGTAATCTGTAGCTCTGCAGCCTCGTGCCTGACGGTGGTTATCGTGCGTTTTGTTTGTTATCGTTGCAAACGAGGGAAACCACGATGATTTTAGAGGCTAAAATTAAAGTTGATGATGACCTTTACGGCTCTTTATAATGCTAGCAGTGTGACCGAGAACCAAGCAGAGGCTAACAGAGGCTAACAAAGGCTAACAGATGTTAAACATTTTTAACAGAGGCTAACAGAGGCTTACAAAGGCTAACAGAGGCTAACAGAGAACCAACATAGGCTAACAGAGGCTTACAAAGGCTAACAGAGGCTAACACAGGCTAACTGAGACCTGAGCAGAGGCTAACAGAAGCTAACAAAGGCTAACAGAGGCTAACAGAGAACCAACATAGGCTAACAGAGGCTTACAAAGGCTAACAGAGGCTAACACAGGCTAACTGAGACCTGAGCAGAGGCTAACAGAAGCTAACAAAGGCTAACAGAGGCTAACAAAGGCTGACAGAGACCTGAGCAGAGGCTAACAGAAGCTAACAGAGGCTAAAATAGGCGAACAAAGGCTAACAGAGGCTAACAGAAGCTAACAGAGGCTAACAGATTTCTTAAATCAAAGAACTATCAAACTACTCGTCAAAACAGAAAAAGTAATCCAATCCGACGGGATAACTTTGCCTCTGCCTCTGAGAAGATGTTTTTTAATGGACACAAAATGTCATCTGCAGCTCTTTATGGATTCTACATATGTTCAATCACATTCTCATTTTGTATGAAATAACTTCTGCTGACACAGATCTGCAGATGGTGGCTCGTCTATTCTTCCAACAGCGAGAAGAACGCAGACAGATGGAGCGTTTACCGTTTACATCCTGGCAGAGCTCCGTGTTTCCATCTGAAGCTTTTTTCTTCTTCATGGCTTTCCCTCAACATAAGCGTTTCTCTCTTTTTTTTTTTTCTATAAACACATCAATCTCTCCGAGGATTGCACTTTTCTGTAGGGACCCTCTCCTCTGAAATCTATTCCGCTGCACATAATTGCAAATAAGTAAATCTGAATTATGCAGAAAAAAAAAACTGTAAATGATTTCACTTTTAATTGATTTTTTAGGGATTTAGTCTTGGCTTCAAACTCAACCCCCAGCAGGCCTGAAATAAACCCTCCATCCCTATTTGAAGACATCACCTGCAGTGTGCTGCGTCTCATTCTGCTGAGGCTTGAGCTGGGCAGTTTGTTATTTCTGTAACAAATAGAGGAATTACAGTTTAAACAGGATACTCAGAATAACTGGTAAAGCAATAAAAAGCTTCCTCTGCTCCTGGAAAACGACTTACTGCCCGCCGCGGAGAGCGTGAGCAGAGGATCTGAAATCAGAGTTGTCCTTGTTTGGAGATTTGATGCGCTGAGGGGATGGAAAATGACCCGCCTCATTTCAACCTTTTTTTTTTCCCCCTTCTTTTCTTAAGACAAGAAAATTGCTCTCCATTACATCTCACTAAGCAGTTTGGGTTGTGTATCCCAGTGGCAAATGAGCCTTTTCCTTTAAGCGGGGCCGAGCACATGTGGGACTGATTATTAGAAGGGCCGGCCCGGGATTATTAATCAATGACAGTAATTACCCGCCTACCATAGCGGAAAAGACTCCCAAAAATTGTCTGCTACATCAAATTGACAAGGAAATTGTCTATTTGCCCTCCTGTTAGACAAGTTACTCATCTGCTGGTAGATTGATGATCAAATGAAGAAATTATGTCAAGTGGAACAAGCCTGCTCGCCATATTTACGGTTTTACTGCCGGAGGATGTGGTGCAGAGTTACGAGATAGTTTCATTAACCGCATGTTTAAGTCTAAGTATGCACCATGTCTAAAAAATGTAATAATTATATGTTTACCTAATAAACCCAACAGACACATAAAAGCTGTTTTCACATACGTGCTCCTGAAAATTTGAAGAGATTATCAGGAAGTTTGTCCCTGAAATCTTAAACCATTTTCACATCTGCACTCCTGAAAATATCTATGAAAAGGAAACCTGAGGAGAAGATGGGATCTATAAGAAAAACAACAGGTCTGGACTCTAGTCTGTGTTATTGTTATACACTGAGACATTTCATGAATCCATCATGAGCAAAGAAACACTTAAAGTCTTTATATGTGATTTTTTGGTCCAGCAGATGTCGCCCTTGAGCACCAGCATGAAACCAAAACAACTCGCGCTGCATTGTTGTGTTAGCATGCTAATGCTAGCGATCTTTATTATGCTCGTATCTTCACACTGCATGTAAATTTACCTGAAATGAGCGTGATCTAGAAACACAGTTAAGCAGTGAGTACAGTATGTTATTCTTCTTTTCTCTAGTCCCTCAATTAAACAACTTTTATACACGAGGGGAGGAGTCAGCCGGCCGTCCCGGCGATGTAAACAAACTGAAGATAGGACTCTGAAAACTCTGAAAACATCACAGACAGTGGGACTCGGGTGTTACACCCATTGTAGACAGTCATGACTCACAGAGTTATTTTCAGAGGAGATACTTGATTTCTACATTTAAGTGTGAAACATCACAGATAAAGACTTTAACTAGTAACAGTGGAAATGAAAAACGTTCCTTTAACCGGCAGAAACCTCGAGCACAACCAGACTCATGTTGTACAGACACTACTCTACTGTGACTGTGATGGCTCACAGGAAGTTGGTTTAAACTAGGGCCTGAGTGATATAGGACGTTTGGGGCCGATACCCATATCGATATCAGGAAGAGAAAGAAATCTGATACCGATATATCTGCCGATATCTTTGATAGATCTATCCTCGATCTGTAGAGATAGATTTAGATTTACACATTTTTTTGCGTTTTCCCTTAAATGCAGATATCAATTACTTAAAATAAATACAGTTAATGAAGACAAGATGGTCGTCCAACTGGAAAGTAACTGGGCATGTATGTGTATCACCGCTCGACACTCTGGAGAGTGATGATGCTGGTTGTAATCCATACAGCGCCCTCTGCTGGTGAAAGAGAACTGCAAGTATAAACTCATATGAAACACTTTTTGACTCGTAATTCAATCTTGTAATATCGGCATATATCTGCTATAACGCTCGCCGATACTGACAGTCTCTCGATGTGCTTAATATCGGCTGATAAATCGGTCGGGCTCTAGTTTCAGCTGTTGGACAGAAGCAGAATAAAATGATGTTCGTAAAAACCTAGATAATTATCTCTTTCCTCTAACCGTAGAATAAATATGAGCCGCTGAAAAATGTTAATGTGCATCTGTATTCTTATTCATCTTATTTCCTGTTCACCCTATTTCTAAAAAACTCTGTGAATATATGACAATGCTTTCTAATAATCTAAATGTTTGACACATCTGAGGATGACCTGCGGCCGTGTGAGTCTCACGGTTATTATGCAGGTCGTCAGGTTCACACTAATAGCGTTCAGCAAAGTCCTCGCAGGTTAATCTGCACTTGCACATTTGGAGGCCGGGCTGTCACAGCAGACCTAGAAAGTATTCAGAGAGTTCAAACTGGAGGTCTGCTTTTAGAAAGTTAATGTCCCAGAGGAGCTCGTAGATAGACATCGAGTGTTTTCACTCTCCGGTTTCATCTGAAATCTTTTTACCCAGTTTTGTTTCCGTCCCCGGGGCGACTTCAGAGTGACAGTTCAAAACGTTTGTGCTGTTTATTGTTTTCTCTTCCCTCGCCCGCCGTTCCTCTCTGAGCTCTAAGTATATACTTTAAATAATGCATCATATTTAGAAAGAACAAAGAAGGGCCAACATTTAGTTTCCTCGTGTTGCTGTCATAACAAGGCCTCTCTCTCTATGTTTCATCTTTATTAATGAAGTGAAAATATTCTTCAATTTTACACTTACAGAGAAGAACCCGCTCCACTTTTAAGACCCTGACAGACCGAGGAGATCGTCCGCTGTTGGTCCTAGTTGGACCGTCGGTGAGCGGTCGTCGCCTTAGTTTTTGCGGTGTGTCCGGCTCCGTCGCAACCCGTCGGCCCCCGTCTGCCTTTTTTTGGGTCGGTGAAAGGAATCTCTCTGATTGGCTGTTGGGAGGTTTAATTTCTGTAGTATCCATGCTTTGACCCATTAGTGCGGTTTCTCCTTATTTGTCTCCTCCTCTTCTTTTCTTTTTCCACTAAAAGACAAAGAGCTGACAACGCCAGCGCCATTTTCTACTTTTTATCAGACATTATTCTCCGTTAGTAGACGACCTATAATACGAGTGGTGAGCGACAGCGGTGTGAAAATGGTCTTCTGGTATCATAACAACGGACTACCGCCCCCTGCTGGCATGGAGAGTTATTTCTTCTCATGAGCAGATCGTACGTGGTGATTGACCGTCGGCTGTAGTCTTTGCGGTGTGTTCAAGTGCTACTTTTTGGCCAAGACAAAAGGCGACGCGATAGTCTGCCGATTGTCGGCCGTTGGTCTAGATGGTCGCCCTAGTTTCTGTGGTGTGTACACCTCATCGCCTTCTTTGACACTCGTTCTTTGCCGTCTGCTTGGTGTGTCAGGAGCTTAATCCAGGGGAAGGTGGTTTGGTTCATACACTTATCTCAATTAAGAGCATAACATAACAATACAGGACGAGTGATTCTGTTTTGCTATTCGAGTTAAATTTACTTGAGTGTGCTAAATCTTCATCGCACTCAACACGTGGAGCTGTTTGTTCCCACTGACTGAGCAGTTTGAATGTTTGTGTGAGAAGTTTCAGACACATTATGTTTTGCTTCTCGAGCTCCACTGGAACTCAGAGTACCACAGTGAGACAAAACACCTCTGGGAAACACACCCCACTTTCAGGCCCAGCGCCTTCCTTTATCTCCTGCTCCCTTTCAGTGTGAAACACAGAGGAGTCTCTGGTGTTTACTGTAACTGCACCTGTGCTAATAATACTAATCATCAGCCTGTGATAAATCCTCCGTCCTGATAGCGCAAGGAGTCTTTCCCATGCCCTATTTAATCTGGGAGACCGGGGCCGTCTGTTCCCGACTCTCTCCACTCAGCAAACACAGATAACTCACAGCAAAGTACCCACTATTAGTAAGTGACATATAGCCCATTCTGATTAAATTACTCCCATGAACATTATCATTCTGCCGAGCTTGTTTGTATCCGCAGCCCCAGTCTTTTTGCCCCGTCACATACAGAGGAGCTGACATGTTCAGATGGCCGACAGGCAGCGTTTCATTTGTTAATTTGAGTACATCTCGTTTATCGAGGAAGGATGCTGTGCTGAAAATTTTCTTCAAGATGAATTCTCTTCATGCATTTAAATGTCTCCTGCAGCATGTCAACAATGAGTCATTTAAAGACTTCCTTTCTGCATCAAATTTAAAGATCTGTTCATAAAACATCCTTCTGTTTGCCTGACCATCATGCCTTTTTTTTTGTTCATTCACTGCTTTAAACAGATTTTTATGATCTCAGGTTTATTGAGTTTCTTCAGGCCGAAATCACTCAACACTGAATTATAAAAAATAACACATTTTACGAGGTTTTTCCTGCACAGGTAGTGCATTGTTAACCACGTCAGCTTTTTGCTTTTTAACAAATTAAATGGCCGACCGAACAGACTGTACTTTATCTCCACATGATGAATCAAATCAGCGCTGTGTGACTATTCCAAGGTGGGTTTTTCTTTTTCACCCCTCATTTTGGATTCAAGGCGAGTGTGAAAGAAATTCTTTGTTGTTGGCGATAAATTAGTCGGCTTTGACTCAACTCTGGTGTCAGCCTCAGCCTCAGACAGACCCGGTGCTAAGTCAACACCGTCTCCACTGCTCACTGTTAGCACTCACATCATAAATGTCACTTTGTCACTTTAGGCTCACTCCATTTAGCAGATGGGGGGGGGGGGGGGGGTCTGCCGCAGACTTTCTCAGACAGTCGGGGTTGTTTTGAATGTTTTAAGTCTGGAACCTCACTCAACTGTCTGTCAGTTATTATGCCGTCAAGTCGGGACAGTTACTCACATGTTAGATAGTTTTAGAATCAGAGTAAAATTTGGGGTTTATTGTCGAGTAGTTAAAGAAGCACAAGGGGTTCATCTTGGTGTTGATTGGTGCTTTAAGGTAAACAAATAAATAAAACAAATAGGAAACAATGTCAGAAGCAGAAGAAGAAACTTTGAAGATTATAAAACAATGTCATATAACCTTTGGTTTGGCTGGCATCAATTCCAAAAAGGCGATCATTTCATCAGAGCCAATGAAAGTCCTCAGTTTCTACATTTGCCCTTCGTTGTCTTTGTGCAGAAATCGATCAGATATGAGCTTTGAATGTTTTGCAAATCATCACTTTCTGTTTTTATGTGCTCAAACTAGGATCAATATTGGCACCCCCCACACTGCCGTTTTGGATGCCCCTCGGTTTGTCAGATATGAGAGCAGTTATCAGGTCAACAGGTGTTGCAGTGATGGAAGCGGGTCAAGAGAAGTGGTTCAGATAGAAGTGATTGTACCCGACCTAAAAAGCCTCTGCATGTTTCTAATAAGCTCCACGAGCAGAAACGTGCTCAAACTAGGATCAATATTGGAGATGCTTTTGAAAAATGGAGAGAGGTTAGAACACAGAAAGGTTTACAGACTTTATTTATAAACAGTTTTACTTAAACTATTACAACAATGCTCTTCACATGCATCCAGACTTTGCACCACTCCCTTTCTTACAAAGTCAGGAGCAGAATCTAAAGTTAGAAGGAGGACATACTGGCTGCTGCATTGTTGTCAGAGAAGCCAGCACTTCAACATGTTTCCTTAATGATCAGATAGTAAGATACCTTTATCATCTCACTCTCTACACATCTCACTGATTGATCCTTTAATGTGGACTCAAACAAAGCAGCGTTTTTCTAAAAACAGTAAAGTACCAAACCTTGAATTAATTAAAGATCATGGAGAGACCTTGCTGTGAGGATGACATTTTTTAAAAAGTCTTGGTGATTATAAACTGCAGGATTTCAAGATTTATTAATTACTGAATAAATTGGGTTTGAAAAGGAAAGATAGGATATCAAGGAGAGGCCAGATGTTTGCTGGCATTATTTATGAGGAGGAAAAGTGCCTCTGCTGCTCGAGGCTAATCAACTCGCTCTCTGGCTGCTCGCTGGTTGTAAAGGGTGCACTCTCAAGGAACAGAACAAACCTAATTTTACTGCTGCTCCATAAAAGCCCAAGTAGTCCTCCATGTGCCCCTCTTTTCAGTTATTTGTGTTTCCTTTGTTGGCCGGCCTGTCAGTCTCCCAGGCCTCTTGAGGACTGGAGTAATTTGGTAATTTTGCCTAAACGGTGATACTGTAATTATGTGGCATCAGCTGCCGAGCTGTCAGAGAGACGGCCAACGGTCATTCATCAACAGGAAACTAGAAGGGGGGAGGGGGGTCTTGACTGATCGGGTAAACACAAGCAGAATGAAAGTGTGGTGGTCTCACCCCCCAAAAAAAGGGTGAAAATTGGAGGTGAGAGGCCTTTAGAGTAATGGGGTGCAAAAGCAGCCATGGCCTGTGTGGCGGGTGGGTTGTTCTGCAGGGGAAAAAAGAGTTGGGGGGGGGGGGGGAGACATGTCTGAGGCCCCAGAATGACAGTGATGCATCAGGAGGGGGCTTCTGGGTGGCAGATGAAGTGGGACCGCTGGAAGGTCAGGTTTGAAGTGGAATGTGGCAGCAGCTCTAATGCGGTCCTGCCTCCCCATCTGTCCGAGAGAACGACCGGAATAATGAAGGCTGTGTTGTATAGAGGGCTCATCACCCAGAGGTGGAGCATTAACGCGCACGGTGCACGGTGCACGGTGCACGCACGCTTTTCTTCCTAATAAGGATTCTGACACCAGTACCCCCGGGACATCATTGTGCACAAGTGATTGGACCCAACACTCGTCCATAAGTAGGTCAAAAAATGACCCATGATTAACAAATATTTACTTGCAGCAGAAGATTTCATGTTGAATTATTGTTTATTTTTCACTTTTTAACATTGAAAATTAACTATAAAAAATACAAATATTACATGAAAACAACACCGAGGGGTTCATTTGACCATCTTATGCATCCATGGGTAATATAAAAGATCATATTACTGATTTCCAACATTTAGCTCCCAAACTTGTTGTTGTCGATCATTAAACTGAAATCACCGGTCAATAACAGCAGTACTCTTAAAATATTTAAGATTAGCGATGGGGATCATTGATACTATGATCAAGACTCCTTCACAATCCCAGTCTTTATCGATATGTAAAGGGGACGTATTTAAAGGGGACATATGATCCCCCTCCTCCACCTTTTCAAACAGTCCCCCTGTGGTCTAAATGAAACATCTGTGCTGTGCTTTGTTCAAAATATAACATGAATCAAGCACCAGAGGAGGTTTGTGACCCTGTATAAACCAGCTCTCTCAGAACGCTCCGTTTTGGTGTGTGTGTCTCTTTAAATGCAATGACCCCCTCCCCTGAGTTTTCCCAGGTAGACATCACTCCTCTGTAGTGAGAATAAAAATGGCTGACCTGCTCAAAAGTGTTGTTCTAGTCTGGAGGTGGAGTCTATGGGTGGAGATACCAGGGGAGGGGAGGGGATTTTTTTTTACCAGAATCCCACTGTGACATCACAAGGAGAGCACATTTGAAACAGAGCATTTTTCTCTGTGTTGTAAGACTTATGCAGACCACAAACAAAGGACTGGATGGTTTATTTCACATGTTGTGTGTCAGTAGACTCTCAGGTTACACAGATATATGTTCACAAACACTGAAGAGGATTTTTCGTAATATGTCCCCTTTAACAGAACCAGTATATCAATCCTGACGAAGCAGGTGAAACATATTTCTATAATCCGGGTAGAAGAACAGATAATAAAGAAACAGGAAACAGTCATCACGTTCATGGTTGCTGTGTCTGAGAAACTCAAGCCGATCTTTTTTCAGGATAACTTTCCTTGTTTTGATTTCCAACCCAAGTGAGTTCAAAGTCTTCCAGTTTTATTTGTGTTTCTTCCTCATGCCAACACTTACATCATCTGTTGAAGGATTCAGGGAGGATATCGGAGGCTTTGAAACGAGACTTCCTCCCAAACTATTGACAAGAGTCAACAGCAGAGAAAGTCAAACGTATCGACATGCTGGTCTTTTGTGCAGACATGATGTGTGACTGCTGCTAATAGTCGAGGTGTAGAAATTTACCAACGTTAAATTGTTTTTCAAATAATAATGAAAGTATTTGAGAACTTAAAGTAAAGGTCACCTTTGCCCCGTTTTGGTATTTTTTAAAGTAATTTGAACATTTCTCCGAGCTTGTCTTGATGTATTTTGTTGGTTGTCATCTCCCTCCACAGTGGCTGTTCCTCGTCTTCCTCTTCAGTGTGTCCCATAATCTCACACATTTTATGTCAAATATGATAAAAGGAAAGGGTGTTTGCTCTCTGACCTTAAAGAGACATTTCAATTTGATTTGACATTTGTGCCATTTATTGCCTGAGCAATTTCACTGTGAATCGATCCTTCATGACGTCTCTAAAAGACGACTGCTGAGTCAGGAGGGACGATGTGAAACCTGTGTTTGCACAGTTTATTCAGAATATTATGAGGCTTTAAATAAGGTAAGATGAGGTGATTTTTAACTTTATACCAATCCCACATTAAATCAAACTGTCTGTTTTCATAGTTTAGTTTTTTATTTTATTATTGTGTCATACATACATCCATATGCCCAGCCCGCATGTGCTTACATGACACCATAAATTAAAGAGTGCACTAGGTAAACTATATTCATTCTCAAGAAACAAAAAGAGAAAGCAAGAAGTCAAACTAATCAAACAGAATATCCTGTCTTCTTCTCCAAGCTTTTGAAACAAAATTATCAAGTTTAAACACATCAAACTGAAACAGCCGTTCCAGTTTCTGCACATCTGTTCACCCCAATATTTTAGATTTTACTTCATGAAACAATAATTCTCTTAAATCATCAGATTTTGTATAATGCAAAAGAAAATGGGACTCCGTTTCAACTTCATCTAACTCACACATTCATATTGAATTATTTGCTCCGTGTTGCGGATGGACTCTTTTGGCCCGACAGCGTGTCGCGGGGCTCCAGACTTCCTCGAGCTGGGACTCAGACCATCAGGGAACTCTGCAGCTCTTCCCCCCTGCAGGACATCAGAGCCCAGTTTATGGGCGATGTCTCCATGTTGACAGTGTTGTTTTCTCAGAAAGAAAAGCAAAGTTTTTTTAATCCAATGGCTTTGTTTACCTCTCATCCAAGAGTAAGGGATAAAAACTAATTAAGGAGAGGGAGTAGCGGACTCCTGTGGTGCCATTTTCACAGCTAATTATGCATGAATGCAGCCTGCCTAAATAGTTGTTCCCCAGTCTTTGATGTTCTATTCACTAAATTGCGATGGTTACTTCCGCTCATTAGGCTTTTAAGATTGTAAACGCTGACAGGTTTGACTTTTTTTTTTTCTCACTTCACATCCCAGAATCCCACTGCTGGAGTTAAAAGGGGGGTGGGGGGACTTTGGTGGCCTGTTAGTGGAGTTTATCCTACTTAGTTCTTAAATGCAATCATATGACCCGTGTGTATATCCAAGGTTGCCGTTCTGTGGATTTTCCACCTGTGCCGCGCTCCTTAAACACCATTAACCCTCCCATAAAAGTACATATGGCTCCCTATAAACCCTAATGGTGGAGTGGGCCCGATACACAGGAGCCTGTGTTTGGCTTTACCAGGGGCGCCACGTTTGAGAAATAAGGAAATGAGACTCCATAAAAAAGCAAATAAAAGTTCTTTTTGACAACATTTCAGTGTTGGATGTTTCCCAGATCTGTGTGTGCCTCAGCGTAAGTGACGTCTTAATTGCTGTGTTTGCAGGAAATTAAAGTTTATATTCCCGTTTGCAGAAATGTCGGCAGGACTTCTGAGACCCATTAAATGACACACATCACACCCCCCCCCCCCTTTTTAAATACAGCTTCAGTCGACTCTGCGTTACTGCATCAGTCACACCTCTGTTACACAAATGACCCGTTAAGGTCGTCAAATGTTCATCCTTTCATCCTTTCATCCTTTCATCCTCTTTTCAAATTCTAAAAGGATACAATCTATTTTATTTTCTCAAGTACTCAAACTTTAAAAAACACTTCCATAAGAAAGGTG
>NC_083617.1:1708465-1738465 GCF_963584025.1 Labrus mixtus
GTGTAGTGTACTGTCCCAGAGAAGCACTTTATAGGGTTGATAAGTGAGAGGGTCTGGACTGAAACAGTGAAGTGACAAGCAGTTTGGTTGGAGAGATAAAAATCTGTCATTGTTGCTTTGCTTGAACACCGCTGGGCGACGTGCGGCGGGGAGAGAGAGGGGAGCTTTGTGCAGGTGGACAGCTGGACAGACACGCTGGTCCCCTTTGTTCTGAAAAACTGGTCTCTCATCTTCACCTGCTGTTCATCCTGGATTGATTTGTAAGCAGTAAAGCCGCTACAAACCAGAGTGTATAGGGTCTAAATAAACCTTTTACAAAGCACAAAGAATGATGAGAATCGAGTTTTAATCCAAATGCAACATATTCTTGTTAATGTGTCAGATATTGGGTTTGAATCCGGTGTGGTTGTTGTGCTCAGGTAGACTTTTTATTACGTCTAACATCCAATCATGTTATGCACAAAGGTTTTTCACAGTGTTGCACACGTAGGCCCCTTGTCCATCTCGTGGTTTTCTCAGGGCAGAAAAGCGCTGGCTGTGCGCTCGCGAGTGTTTGCATGAAGAGTTTGTGCGCTGAGAAGAAAAGCGCTGCCGGTCCGTCCTGTCTCCATGACAACAGTCTGTTAACAACAGACGCTCTTTGACCGACACTGCTGACATGTTTTTTATTTGCTCCGTGTCTGATCAGGTTAATAATGTTCTTAAAGAGGATGTGGGTGCAAAACACGATCTGTAGGCGCTAAAACTACAGGGAATGACATGAGTTTGAAAAAAGAGCGTCAACAGCGCCTTCTGAAAAGTTGAGAGAGTTTCAACTTGGAGCTCGAAGCGTAGAAAAAAGACGCGGTAATATTACTGAACCTTGTCCGTAGGTTTTAGGTAGAAATAAAAAAACAAATTTCATCAACTAACGAAACTAAAAGCACAGACAGAAGGTTAAAAGTTAACATGTGCACGTTGTCTAAGAGGCGGAGTCTTAACAGCGCTGTATTTTACGACAGTGCAGTTGCACTCAGAAACCTTTAGCGGGCGCCAAAGCACACCAAACCAAACTCCTACATCGTGTTTCTGTAAAAAAAGAGTTAGTTTAAAGTTCAGTTCTCAGCCGTCCTCGTTAAGGCTCAGACGACTCAAACATACAGTATCAGGATGCACCACTCTTTGCAAATTGGCGTCAAATCGTTAAGCAGAAGAGCGATGGAGATGCCAATTAAATATCAGCGGCCACACCTCCACAAACTGACCAAACTGGAAAACAAGCTGATTTCAAGCTTCGTTCAGTTTAATTGTTTATTTATATTGTCTTATTCTGTGGATGTTTAATTGGACTCTGGATTTTGTTACCTATTTGCATTTTTACAGTTTTTAAAGAAGGGTTTCCAGTTGTCCTCATTTGACATCCTGCACAGTTGAAGATAAATTGATGAATTTAAAAACTAGAGGAGCTCGTATAACATCACATTTCTTATCCTTTCCTGTGCTTTAATGATATTTGCGATGCATCTCCAGCTGCTACTTCACAGATATGTGAAAGACGTTCAGTTACTTAATTCAGGTTGACATTTAAAACACGGGCTGTGCACACATGGAAGAATATGACAGGAAGCAGTGAAGACTCTAATAAGCTTTTCCTCTCAGACGGGCTCAGGCGCTCCACAGGGCGGAGGCAGAAATAGCTAAAATATGGCAGACGAGGCGACCCGTTCCCTCAAAGCATTGTGGGAGCATTATTTTCCTGTTGATGTAGGACACAACGCCAGGCTGTTGTCACCCTCTCCTGGCATGGCGACACACGCACAGCTGCACACCCCGCCCCTCCGCCGCCGCCTGCTCCGGGGCCATCGATCGGAGCTGTCACACTCTCGGGTGGGGGTGGGGGGGGAGGGGAGTTGTAGGGGGCTTCTTCCCTGGCACAGCGCTGCCCTTCCAAGGTGTAGTCGTTGAGCAGCAGGGGGGCGAGGGGGAACGGAGGTTGTGGTGGGGTTGTTGAGGTGGTGAGGTAAGGGGGGCGGGGGTGGAGGGGGGGTTTGTGTGGCGAGCAGCTGCTTTCCTATGGATCACTTCATTAATATCCCAGGGCAGAAATTTGAGGGGCCGCTGCAGACTAATTAGCCCTGTCTGACCCCGGCATCTCCGAGAGGTCGCTCCTTTTCCAGTTTCTGCAGAAGCAATCCAAAACCCAGCACCCCCCCCCCCCCCCCACACTGCCCACCCAACACCTATTCACCATCACTGTCAGTCTATTTTTAAGAAAGAGGCTACAGCAACAGTAAAGTCTGCAACCTTTTCTTTTCTGCTGCAACAAAACTTGATAAAAGTTGTTGTTGCCCCCGGCGATGGGAGTTCCTGCTCTTTTAACAAATTGAGCAACGTTTAACCTAACGGGTTTGCACTCATTTGATTTAACCTTAATTTAGACAGATTGTCCCTTTAAGACACAGTGACTCATTCTGAAGACAACAGCTGTGAAACACAGATACAAGTCACATCAGTTAAGTCTTTTTATTGACACTAAACTGTCGTCCGATCTTACGTTTGGCGATACATACCAAACATCAATATGTGCTTCAGTTGAAACCAAAACAAACTGCTGTTAGGCCACGCCTCCTCCATACTGAAGCCTCCACTCTCCTCCAGAGACACGCCTCCAACCCCCCTCCACTCACGTTCACATGAAGGAGTTTAGAGCAAGCGACTGACAAACTTGTCCTCGGCTCGAGCTGCTATCGCCTGTGTTCCGCAATCGTTGTGTTAGCATGCTAATGTTAGCGCTCTTTAGTTAGCTCGTAGCTTCACATTGTTGTGTTAGCATGCTAATGTTAGCGCTCTTTAGTTAGCTCGTAGCTTCACATTGTTGTGTTAGCATGCTAATGTTAGCGCTCTTTAGTTAGCTCGTAGCTTCACATTGTTGTGTTAGCATGCTAATGTTAGCGCTCTTTAGTTAGCTCGTAGCTTCACATTGTTGTGTTAGCATGCTAATGTTAGCGCTCTTTAGTTAGCTCGTAGCTTCACATTTCATGTAAACTGACACAGAATGAGCGTGATCTAAAAACTCTTACTAACATCCAAATAATCAGTGAGTATGTTCTTCTTCTTCTCTCTAGTTCTTGACTAAAACAGCTTTTATACACAAGGGGAGGAGCCGGCCGTCCCGTCCATGTAAACACGGCTCTGACAACAACACAGCCAGCGGGACTCGAGCTTCTCCCTCATTGTAGACAGTCATGACTCAGAGACACATTTACACAGGACAGACTTTATCATTTATTTATGTGGAACATGTTGATCATTCTTTCTTTAATGTGACAAACAAAAATACACCGTCTTTCCTCTTCAAGCATTAAATTCATGACGCTGTGTGTTAAACTGTCCTCTGTCATGCGTACCTGTCTCTGTCCGTCACCGTGTATGTGTGTGTGTGTGTGTGTGTGTGTGTGTGTGTGTGAGCGGTGTCTGTGAGTAGCAGGGACAGTGCAGCACAAAGGGAGCAGTGTGTGTGTGTGTGTGTGTGTGTGTGTGTGTGTGTGTGTGTGCGTGTGTGTGTGTGTGTGTGTGTGTGTGTGTGTGTGTGTGTGTGTGTGTGTGCGCTTGGTGCCAGGACACAAGGAGCCGTCCCTCATTAGTATCATCTGTTTTCCCAGATGGCGGGGTCACAGTCAGAGGGAAGCTTGATGAAAGGACTCGTCCTGCAGGGTGACACTCACTCTGCCGCGCGGCGCTCTCTGCAGAGCTCCGAGCACTCACAGGTGATACCGGGGGCTTTAGTGGGATTCACAGTCAGAGAAGAAGAGGGCTTCGTGTTCCCAATCCCTCCGCACTGCCGCGTACCCGCTCTGCAACCCGATGAGTGGAACAGAAAAGTTAACTCAAGAACTCCACATTTCAACTTGTTACTTGAAAAGCGAGAAAAAGAGAAAGAAAGACACCTGATATTCTCAAACACAACTTTCCCTCTCGCCCTGAAATATTTCCCTCCAGCACTCTCAGATGGTTTCTTCATTGGCTCATTAGAGCGGAGAGAGGGTCCAACCGAAGCAGCCAGGGAAGCTCCGGTTATCAGGGCTGAAGATTGTGAACGAAGGTGGAAGCTTTTCCCTCGCCGCGGCCCGCTAGGCAACGGCAGCTTCTGCTGGAGACGGAAAAGGATAATGAGCGCTTTCACATTTTTACCTTGAACACTCACCAAACGGCCCCTTACTCCAATTAAGAGCTTGTTTTCCACTGGAGTGGCCATTATCAAATCTGACCTTCCAATTATCTTCTCATTCTCCTCGTGATTTTGTCACCTCTCGTGGCGCCACGCTGGGCCCGCGGAGGAGAGATGAGATCCAAAGACACTGTGATGTCATCATAGTGAGATTACCTCCGTGTGGTGTTAGATTTATATTCTCATCTCATTACAAACACTTTTCATTGATTGTGACCAGTTAACGTCAAACAATTAGTTTGAACTTACCTCCCGATTTCCACATACTCGATGCCTCCCATGGTTTTTGCTCCTTCGGACGCCGCACGTCCTGCCCCACTGGGTCCTGTTCTGGAGCGTGAGTGCAGCCATGATTAGGCGTACCCACATCACAGGAGAACTACAGTGGATGATTTGTTGTTCATTTGCTGCCTGTTTTAACTTAATGTTGATGAAGAGATGGAAAATACGATAAGGAGTCCACTGATTTGGTTTTATTTTGAAATTGACGCTCTGTGCTTTTCCTTGTCTGACTTCCTGTTCAGGTCGTTCTAGTCCGTCCAGCTTGCAGCGTGCTTGAAACTGGAGCAGAGAGTAGTGCCGCTGCTGGCACGCTAGGAGAATTGACTGAAGTGACAGTCGGGCAGTGGCATAAAGCTTGGCGCTAGTGGACTGCGGCGTGCACAGAATATGTCGAAATTGGGAGTTAAATTACCCCGATGAAGCAGCCATGTCTTCTGGAAATAACTGAGGCCAAGACACAACATGAATAAAAGCCAAAATCCCTCAGTTCCCAAGAATATAGCATATCTATTTTACTCTCCAACATTACAGAGGCAACCTGTGAAAGTAAGATATATGCAAACATAATTCAAAGGACAAAGGGACGGTAAAGCGTTAGTGGGGAGTTGTTGATGCACATGTACTTAAAGAGAGCAGGCCTTCTATTTGTTTGTATTTTCCCTTTCATGCATGAGTCTGCAGACCTGTTGGTGAGCTCACCTGATGCTAGCTGAACAGCTGCAGAAGGGTCACAAATCCTCCCATCTGTCATCGGATACTCTCTCCTCCTCAGCCCCCCCGCTCGCTCGCTGAATATCTCTCTGCATGACGGCTGAGACTGAGGGGCGATACAACAGTTTAAGTAAACGCGGTTAAAGACTTAAGGGTTAAATGAAAGCCGTGCACCGGGTGCTAGTTTTCTGGCAAAGCCTCTGCAGCTTGAATATTCATTTATTTTGATCCAGTAACAGGATGTCTCGCTCAGGGTTTGATCCCGCCTTCTCATCCTATCCAATCTTATGATGACATCCCCTTCTGTCACAGCAAAAACAGTTCCTTTATTTCAAGTTTGTTTGTGGCTGAAACTTAAACATACAGAGCTTTTATTTTGAAGTTGCAAAGTTCATTCTTCCTGTTTCCTGCTCCAAAAAAACCCCAAAAAACAGTAAATGTAGTTACTGTGTCAATGTTTACGAAATATTTATAAATAGAAGAATCATTTTGTTTTGTCAAAGCTTAACCTTAAATCCTCCTGAACTTAACAAAATAAAAGTCTTTATTTACTGTGAAGAGAAAATCTTCACATACATTCTCTGTGAAGAGGAAACCTCGATGTCACATGACTTAAATCGTATACACGGCCACATGAAGGAGATCATTAAACGATGTCAGGGAGGATCTTCTCTGCATCAGCAGGTTCAGAGATCAGTCGTGTGTTTGTCTGCTTCAAACTCACTGGATCTATAGAAATAGAAACTATCACTGACATGATGAAGCCTTCAAAGGAAGTATAAACACGGCCTCAGACTGTGATGGTTTATGTGTGGATATCAAAAAAACATTAATTTAGAACGAGAGGAATAAAAAGACAGACTTAGAATAAAATGAAAAATAAATCAATGATGTGAAAATTTAACTGAATAAAAAAAAAAAAGTGAAGTCTGTTGTAAAGCCAGTACACACAACAAGATACTTATCCTTTTAGTCACTACCCACAGGGGAATGTTTGAGTGTAGATTGTACTTTCATTCTCCAGTCTTTGTTGATAACATGTCTTGAGATTGGGCCCAGAATCCAGCTTGATGATCTTGTAGTGTTCACCCACGCTGAAGCTAATAAAGAGCAGTCTGTGTGTCTAAAGCTTGCACTCAAAGCAAAACACACACACTTCTTACAAAGCAGCGTTTAAAATGCCCCGCTTGATTCAGAGCGAGACACACAAGACGTTTACACTCTGCTCGCTCGCTGGAATAAAAAACTGTAAAATTTGGACTTCAATGAAACATTTGACCCCTCGGCTGTGTTTGTAAAGCTTCAAAAGGTCATCTCAAATCACCGCTACAAGACATGATGGTGTTTTATTCATCATCCCCTGGAACATTGTTTCTGTCTGACGGCGAGTAATGACTCCATTAGCATTTTTCAGCTGAGCCTTGGATACAACCAGGGACCAAATTCATAAAAGTGAGATTTGAAGACAAACACAGTTATTATAAAGACAGCACTTAAAAAAAAGAAAGAGTGGATAAAAACAAGCAGAGAATCAACAGTGGGATCAAAGTAACTTCATGAACTGTAAACTCTTGTGACAGTTTGAGCAGAGCTGGAAGCTTCATCACATAATCCTGTGACACCCCCGAGCACATAACAAAGGAGCTACAGTAAGTTACTGTATGTGCTGCATTGTTACACAGGCTGTAATTAGCTGTGCTTCAATAGCCATGTACATCATTTTTCAAAAGCAACCCACAAAGCACTGAGCATCGTTTGAAGGTTCAGACCTGCAGTGAATCCATTTCTCTGTAATTAAAACAAACGATGCACCGCACGAGTCATCGTATGAAAGATACAAACTAAAACCTGATGTTTCTGTGAGTGTGAGAGCTTCACTTAAAGCATCAATGCTTATTTATTCTCCCGCCCGCCCGCTACACTCTGCCAGTAAACAGCGATCCGACCTTGTGAAAGCACAAAGTACGACCAGGTGATCGAACGACAGACACAGGAAAAGTATGTCAGTACTTTTGAATATAAAGAACCCTGCAGACACATGGGACCCTCTAGTTCTTTATTTTGAATTTCAAAATTAAAATAAGCAAGAAATAGCATCTTGTCCTTCATGAATGGAACCACTCATCGAGAACTTAACATCCTAGAATGTAGTAATATATAAACAATATGAATAATATCAAAAAAGAAAAGAATAGGAAATGCTTGTTGTCAGATTTTTTATGTCCAATGTTTTTTTTTGTATTTTCTTTTCTTTCTCTTTTTTTTTAAATAAAATGCAATGCATAAAAAAAAGAGCCCTGCAGAGACGACAGCTTGATGGTCATGAGTGCACGGTGGCGAGGAGGAAATGGGTGGCATTGTCAGACATTTGTAACAGAAATAGTTCCTCAATGTTCTTATATTGATTTCTTTTCAAGTCAACCTCGTTGTCTCATTCTGCTCGGACTGATTGTCAGACACAGACGAGGATTAAGGATGGACGACCTTTCTGTGATTGTGTTGATCAAGACGAGAAACTTTAATAAGAACTGAGCTCTGTGTGTGTGTGTGTGTGTGTGTGTGTGTGTGTGTGTGTGTGTGTGTGTGTATTCATGTCCTTCTTTGCACATCAACACTGCACGTATTGCTTGCTCCATGTTCTATTGTTTACGGTGAGAAGGCAGACTCAGAGGGCAGAACAAACACCTAGCTGTGGGAGTGTCACCCACCTGGGGGAGGGGCTACTGCCCTTTGTGATGTCATGAAGGGAAAATCTCCAAACGGCCTGTTTGAGCACACATTTTCTGAAAAGTGGAGCAGGGAGAAGATGGAGAGGATGGACTTTTCTCATCATTGGGGGGTTTGTAGACGGACTAGAGACACATGTTAGAGTTAGAGGAACATGGTTTTGCAGAATATGTGACCTTTGACCTTCTCGCTTCCACACGATGACTGCTTGACCGACCGGGCCCTGACGTCTCCTCTCTCCTGCTTTTTTATGCCGAGGCCTTGATTACTCGTCTGCAGCAGGTGAGGTCATTAGCTGCAAACAGACTGAGACAGAGGAGCAGCACCTGGAGAGAGAGAGAGAGAGAGAGAGAGAGAGAGAGAGAGTGAGAGAGAGAGAGAGAGAGTGAGAGAGAGAGTGAGAGAGAGAGAGAGAGAGAGAGAGAGAGAGAGAGAGAGAGAGACAGAGACAGAGACAGAGACAGAGACAGAGACAGAGACAGAGAGAGAGAGAGAGAGGCTCCAAACAAAACCAAAAAGACAGAAACGGGAAAGGCCGAGGTTTGTTGAAGGCCGTCGTTATGCAACAGCTGCTGTTTATAGAACGAGAAGCTGAAAAACACACTCAAATAAAATGCATCAGATGAGTGAAAGCAGCTGCTGATCCTGCTCTGTTGTTCTGTGTTTTTTTAGAGGAAGTCCTCTCCTTGCATGTGCACCATCTGCTGAAGCAAAAAGCAGACAATCAAAAAATAATATCCTCAGATGGAAGGAGGGGTCGTCACATTCAGTCTATTTGCTTATTTTTTGTCTCGTTTTTAGCGTTTGACAAAAAACCCCTGGTGCATCACTTTTGATTAACACTTGAAATATTTAAAGCCGAGCACCCAGATTCGGGCAGCTTTATAATTCTGTTGCATATTCAACACACTTCCATTTCAGCAGAGTACATTATGAAACAGATGGTCCCTTAGCAACCAGACACTTTGATGTTGGATGATGTCTGCTCTCTGACTGGCTGTGTCATTTTCAGTGAAGCTACTGATGTGCAATGCACCAGGGCCCCAGTCACACCGCCACCACACTCAGACCGCCGTTTTGACGCAGCCGAGAAAGGAACTCGACGACTAGATGTGCGCGCTCTGCAGATAATTAGTCTGACAGAATTAGTGTGTGTTTGCAGTCGGCTCATTTTCCCGGCACCAGAGGATGAAACGAATTGAACAAATCAGGTCATAAATGTGAGATTTGTAGTTCAGCAGTTATGGAGACTTTGTGCAGCGTGAGGACGATCCTGGTTTGAAGAGGAAGAGGAGGGACACATGAAGCTTTCTCTGCAGGTTAGAGATTGTTAAAGTCAGAATGTGCAAATAGAGAGATCATGAAGAACAACATGAGGAATCATTGTTGTCCAAATATTCAGCCTGGATCAAAATCAATCAATCAATTTTTGTTTGTATAGCGTCAACTCATAACAAGTGTTATCTCGAGACACTTTACAAAAAAGGTAAAAGACCTTACTCTTTGCTATATTACAAACCCGGCCTATCCATCATGAGCACTTTAGCAAAGCAGCAAATCCTAAAAACATCAATAAATTGAAACTTGGTGGATTGGGTCTAAAAAAATAAGAAAAGAATTCATTGGTTATGTTCGCTTTAGAGAAGATGTTATGGTTCGGGTTGTTGGCGGGAGCTTGACGGTTCAGATTAAGGTCCTGGTTCTGGTAGTAGCATGTGGCCTGGTTGTTTGTGCAGGGTTAGATGAAGACCCCGTCCCTCCTCTCTTGTGGAAGAAAAACCCCACCATGAAATTGTCCCACCCACTTTTTTGTATGTTTCTGACGGCCATGACAGAAGGAACTTGAATTTGATGTAAGGAAACAGGATTACAGGGGCGCTGGTGGCGCAGTGGTTAGAGCATGCGCCCCATGTATGAAGGCTGCAGTCCTCCAGGCGGGCGGCCCTGGGTTCGAATCTGACCTGTGTGGCTCCTTTCCCTCTGTTCCTCTCTCTCTATCTGATTTCAGACTCTATCCTCTGTCCTATCGCTCCAATAAAAGGCACAAAACCCCCAAAAAACCTGAATAGTTATGACACCTTAGAGCGAGTTTGCAGACACAAACTTTTAAATGAATCCAGCGTTGGCCTGCAGGTTGGAGAAGCAGTGTGCCCTCAATGTTACTGGTTTGATCCTCAAACTGGTGGGATGAATCAGGCCGACCTGTGACTCCTTTCCCACATGTCATGTCTCTCTCTCTCTCCCTGATTTCAGACTCTATCCTCTGTCCTATCTCAACAACAAAAGGCACAAAATGCCCAAAAATAACAGGATTGCTGTAAAAAAATTTGGCAAAGTGATGCTCAGTCTGAGAGATGGTTTTGCCCTCGGTGGACATTCAGCGCCTCCATAGACGGCCTCATCCTCGGGGTGAACCCTGGAGGCTGGCGGCCCCCCCTCAGCTTGTCACGTCTTTAGCAGCGCCGCTCATTACACCCTTTAGCAAACCAGCTGGATGAAGCTGAACATTACTGCTGGTCAAAGCACTTCTCCAGAACTTTCATCTCATTTCCCGTTCCCTTTTATTGTGTTATTGATGGAATTATATGAAAGCAATATCTCTCCGCCGTACCCCGGCTCCTTGTGCGGTCTTTAGTGAAAGATGAGATTCTGGCTGGTTAAACCCACCTGTTTCACCCTCGAGTCAGCGTGGCGTGCTGTGTGTGTGTGTGTGTGTGTGTGTGTGTGTGTGTGCTTCTCTGTGTTCTCACATGCATCGGTATATATTTGAAGGTGTTAGTAGACATTAGCAGGCATGAGTGTGAAATTGACCCCCAGCCCTGTGAGATCAGAGCGGCTTATTTGTCCCCAGAGACCCGGAGCGGCCACCCACATGTTAGCCACTTTCAGCTAACAACAAAATTAGCGGTTTTAGTTTCTCTGAATCAACACATCCACTTTAAACCTCACCTTCTCGTTGTTTTGGGATGCTATTGTTAGCTGGGTTTTTGTTTGTTTAGCCTTTTTTTGTGTTTATTTTTAGATGCTTTCAGGCTCGTCTTTTTAGTTGCATTGTTTTTCAATTACCTCCTTTAATGAGACGTCGTGAGCCTCGACAGCTGCAACAAAGAGAGCAGGAGAGGAAGTGAGAATAATGAGTGCGCTGCTGCCCAGTCACTCAAACTCAAGCATATGCTTATTGAAGAAAAAGAGCAGTGATCCTGTGCAGATGCATGAAGTAAAAAAGCACAGAGAAGGCGAGGCTCGTTGACCCTGGCCTGGTTTTCTGCTGTTTCCTCCACCGCTTGTTTCACCGGCTCGAGGTAGAAAATCTGTCGTAAGATAAACACGGGCATCAATAGATTCTTTCATGTACGAGCAGACAGCCTCAGCGTGGATTGACAGATGGCGGATGACTTGATTGCACGTTTGAAGCTGGAATTAAAGGAGCGCTGTCTCATCTACCCTCGACTTGCAGAGGTCTCCAGTGAAGACACCTTTTAGATCTGGTCAGGTTGATCAGCGCACTACAATCAGATATCTCTGTTGCTGCTAATTATTGTTGTTGACGTTAATTGGAACATGCTCTGCTCAGCTTTTGGATGATGCTGGCACAGTTAGCCATGCAGTTACAGAAGATATGAAGGGTCCACAGTGAAAGTCTGCAGCAAACATCTAGACAATCTCCATTGTTTTCTTTTTTTTAACAATATGTACCTTATTAATCTGTAACTACATACAGTCTGTAAGGAGGGATGTGTAGTTACATTTATTTTCTTTAATATGTAGGGCGACAGTTCAACATGTTTTCAAAGCGGAGGGCCCAAGAGACAGAAAAAGATTTGATTTTTAAGTCTTGTTTAAACCTGTAACCTCTCAGGGAGGTATTTGTCCGGTCATGACGGGCAGGTCGTTAGGACGGGTTATGGTGGACTGGATCATTGGACTCATTCTCTTCAGGGTGAGTTTGAGCTTTTGCCCTAAGCGGTCGGATGTGGAAGACCTCTGTTGGTGTTTCCACACACACAAAACTCTTAAAATGACCAATGTGTCAGGGTGAGCGGCCTAAAGTTGATGTGTGAACGCAGCAGGAAATATTCCAGAAAGATTCCCCCTAAGTAAGCAGGCGGGGATGATGATGTTTACATTTACTCGCTCCATCCAGTCTCTTACATTTTCAGCTTCATGATCATCAAAAAAACTCTTCAAGAATATTCATGATGTAAAACAGTCAGGTGATATTTGGACAATAAAGAAAAAGCATTTTCTCAGGATGTTTTTACAACTTGGAAGTTATGAGATCAGTTCCACAGAATTTAAAAAGCAAAGTTATGTTTGTTTAAACTTCATCTTTTAAATCATGACTCCTGCGGTGCATCATTTGTATCATTCAGATGCAGTTAGGGTCTGCGTTTTGAACCCTGATATGATGCTGCGTCATTAAAATAAACGATAAAGCAACATGTTCCCCTCGTCGCTGACGCTCTCCTTCTCTTTAGGAGCTCATTTAAAGGCGTTGGCATGAAGTCGGTCTGTTTCCGCGATCTTTACATGAAGGAGTCAGCGTGTGAAGACGCTCTATGGAGCTAGCATGTTAGCATTGATGCTAAACAGAGTCCCAGCAGCGAGCTGGAGTTGTGTATCTCCTCTGTGTTGATTGCATGTGATATTCATCAGCTGTAATGAGGCGCGGCTGACCTTTAGTCCCTGAGATTACACATTTCACCTCCAGTGGTTTGATGCGTTCTTAACCAAATCAAAGTTTTCATGTGAATTCAGTGATTGAAAAAAGAAGCTGCTGTTGGAAAGAAGTTTCTGCTGAACAGAGGATAAGGCTCGCCTCCCACACAAACTTCCCCGTTTTTGTTATCGGAGGGCGAGTTTCAACAACAGGCGGAGAGAGAGAGAGAGATTCAATAATTCATCATGTGCAATGTGCCTGAAGCAGGGTTACATTTTCATTTGGAGAATATTCATATTCACTTTATATTTATTTGTGTGTGTCTTCATACGTCGATGCACGTGTGAGCGCTCAAAGCAGACGGAGAGCCCGTTTAATTATGATGAATTCTATTCTACACACAATCCACTCTCACAGGATTTATGTATTCATGTGTTTGTGTTGAAGTGTTTCTTGATTTGGAGGCACTTTTAGTTTCATTTTGCATATTTCTCTGCTGCTTTAATTTGGAGGCTACTCGGAGTTAACAAGCCATTTTTTAAAATATTATTTCCATTTCTATTATTTCCATTTACTGCAGATGAGAAAAGACAATCCATGTTGTGTCTTTGCACCATCATTAAAGAGGGTTTAGGTGAGACATCTCTGCAGGTTTGAGTCTGACACTTCTTTATTTTTGATTTAAGGTGATACTTCACCTGTTGAAACATGAATCTGTGTTGACATCGGGTCATATATGTAGAAGTGTGAAATACATTTTGAAGTTGTTGCCTTCTTGGCTGAGAAAAGGCAGAAAGTGTCTTTTTGGCTCATGTGGAAGAAAGACACCAAATCCCAGAATGCACCAGCACCGCAGGCCACTCCCACTAAGGTCCTCTAGTTCAGAATCAGAAATACTTTATTAATCCCAGAGGGAAATTCGATCGTTACAGTTTCTCAGTATAGCAGTAGAAATATAGAAATAAAAACATTTACAGACATATTTACTTCATAAGACCGTTTCCTCAACTGATTCACAGATTTCTTCTAGAATTGATCTTGTAAATTCCTGTCAGAAAACAGACTCTATGTCTGTGTCCATAGACAAACAGTGAGAGCACCGACACTACCAGTCCGCCCCAGCTCGAGCCGGCCCCGGCTCCTCGTCCTCACCTGGGAGTGAGTTCCCACCCACTGATCTGTGATTGGTCTGTAGCTTCAGTGGTCGAAAATCTGAGGAACTAGCGTTGTAGTTTCACCCCGCTGACCGCAGCAGCTTCCAGTGACGCAAAATGACGATTTTTGCGACACTGGAAGCTCCTTTTCAGACTTAGAAATACAAAGCTTAATGCAAATGGGTGAAGTATCCCTTTAAGATGTTTCTCATGTCAGTCCCTGGGTTATCTATCAGGGACGATCATCTGACTCCCCTGCAGAGCGAGGTAACAGCTGATCGTTGTCATGCAGGAGGTGCGATCACCGCGGTCAAAAGCATTCAGGTTTCTATATTTCCTGCAGATTGTCGTGCAGATGATGATGTGTTTTCAGGCAGCGCCTCTCGTGCAGCATATTAAAGCAGCGTCCCAGAGGGATGGAAATCGCTTATTTTCTCTGATGCCATTTTGAGACACAGCAGGATTGGACACACGTGGCATGTTGCTGGTTAAAGAGGCGGATTACCCGCCGAGGTGTTTCTGTGTTGATTTCTCCTCCACGAGAAGCCATTAGCCTCCGGGGGCAGCGACGAGGTCCGCCCCATTATTCAGGGGACAAGGTGGTTGGAAATGGAGAGGGATAAGACACAATGTGCTCAGGGCCAAGCCGCTCGCTCCTCTGACCCGCTTCTCACATCCACACTCTCATAAAAAGCCATGGCGCTGCGTTTTAAAGAATAATAGAATCGTCGCCGCCGCCTCCTCCCCGAGAAACTATTTGAGCTCTGTAATTCCTTGGCACCGGGGCATTTTCTTTGAAGGTGACTTCACAGCAAGTTTTTTCTTTGTACACCTCACAAACGCCTATAAGGAAAATCAAATGCTCCCTTAAACACGGGGCAGCGCGAGCACGGCGGCTTTGTGTCGCTACATCGAGCCGTGAGAGCGACGCTGCGGAGGAAAACGACTTGTGACAATGTCTTTGAAACCCAGAAGTGTGTGAGGGCATGTCGTCGACGAGTTGATGCTTTCATCACTTCCACACTTGATCTTTGATTGCGAGTATACATCGACTTCCTTTAATTCATCTTAAACGATCTTTATTCCACGACGTGCAGAAACTGACTCAGAGGGAAAACGCATCTTCTCTGATTATTTACAGGACAAGAAAAACTCCAAATCCTCTTTTTTTAACCATTAAAATGCTGAAACACTCGAAGCCTTTATCAGGAAGTCAACAAGTCAAAGATGTGTTTTGACACCCCGATGAAGTCTTGATGCTGAAACATGTCAGACTTTGTTTAAGGGTGCACTCACATGTTTGGTGTGTGTAAAAATATTATGTTCATTTTTTACAGTGGTCCATTTTACGGTATGGTATCACCAGCTGGTTTGGTGTTCTAGCAGTAAAATATGGAGCTCAGATCCTCAGCCTGGTTAAGACAGCAGATCATGGGAATGTGTGCCCCTCTTGCCCCCCAGGATCTTTATGAGCGGGCTACCATCACACATGGATACTTGGGTAAACTGTAGCACGGATAAGCTAATGTTTTTATATTGTGTTGATGTATCGTCCATGCAGCAGTTTCCCAGTATCCGAGACAAATAAAGAAACCTTGACCTTGACATGAGGCAATCCATACAGTGCCTCAGCACGCTTCACTCCTAAAGTCCAGTTTGTCTGACTAGTGTGAGTGCTCCGATCCGAGCTCATGAAAGGTACACTCCCTCGGCACTGGCACGCTTAGAATTGTGAGAAAAGTGAGTTGCCTTCAAGTTTTTCTTGTGTTGTATGACGGCATGTACGAACACTTTTTAAATATTTTTCACCTCCTTTTTTTATTTGGGACTTATTTAAGACCAAATTAAGGAAGCCAATTTTAGTGGGACATATCTGAAACGGAGCAAATAAACAAACTTAGTGAGGCTTCAAAAACCCAAATTCACTAAGAGGTGGAGTCCAGCCATGACGTTGCTAATGCAATAAAAAATAATTAAAAAAACAAAACCTTTATCTTAACCTTACCTCGGGCTTGTATGTGTGTTTTTTCTGCTTTTAAAAAATATATATTTTATGCTATTTCTTTCTTCTGTACTGTGCCAAAAATTGAAATAAAAAAACAAGTTGAAAAAAAAGGAAGACAATTTAACACAACAATCAAAGCAACACTTTTCTGCTTTCCCGTCTTATTATGACTATTCCAACAGAGGGCTGCACGGTGCTGCAGTGGTTAGCGCTGTCCAGTCCTCGCCTCTCTGTTGGGAGTTTTGCACCTTCTTATGCTCGTTAAGTTTGTCTCTCTATGTCAGCCCTGTGATTGACAGGCGATGAGTCCAGGATGTACCCCATCTCTCGGCCAATGGCAGCTTTGATAAGCTCCAAACACTCATGACCCAGAATGGGGTAAGCGGTATAAAAAGGGTCGTTTCTGTAGCTATGGATCGTTTGCAGTTGAAACATTACAGTTGATTGTTCCTCTCCTGCTCATCAGAGTCACAGTGCTGTGATCCCTGCATGTGTTCGTGCTCCAGAAGACGTGTTAAAGTGTTCTTTTTGTGTGCATAATGGTCGGTCAAGTGAAACAATCTTCGATCTCACATGACTGTTTGACCACAGTTAGAACAGCACATATAGCCTATGGCCACAGAAACGGTGTGAGCCAGAGTCCGTTTGGGAACTGGGAGTCCGTTTTTTCATGGCATCGTCTGCTGCTGACTGCTGACCTGACGTCTCCCACGCACCTGAGTCGGAGAATTCTTTGGCACAGGAGACATTTTGTGTGTGTGTGTGTGTGTGTGTGTGTGTGTGTGTGTGTGTGTGTGTGTGTGTGTGTGTGTGTGTGTGTGTGTGTGTGTGTGTGTGTGTGTGTGTGTGTGTGTGTGTGTGAGAGTTGACAGTTCATTTTATTGTCAGCACAGGACTTTGTAAAAGAGAGAGAGAGCACTGACCACACCGCCTGTCTGCACGGTAAAGCAGAGGCTGTGATGATGTGAAGGCCTCATTGTAGGAATGATGTACCTGTGCACTCTCTCTCTCTTTGTCACACACCTACACACACACACACACACACACGTCTGGATAGTAGAGCTGCATCCCACCTTTTTTACCCTGAAATGGGGACATGTTTGCACTCTTTAAGTTAAAGTTGCAGTAACCACTGTCTGCCTGGTATCACTCTGCTAAGCCCCTCCCACCAAATGATGCACCAATAATTGATTCCCCCTCTGATGAGGATGTTGCATTGTGTTCTGTCTCCACGCATGAGCATCACAACGAGTCTGAAATGGACTAAACTGTTACTCCGGGGGGGGGGGATATGAAAGAGCATTTAAAAGATCACGTTCCTGCTCAGATTTATCATCAAGTACACGTCGGTCTCGACCGGTTCTCGACCGCTGAGACGTGTTTTCTTATTTATTGAAATATTATTGTGAGTTTTTGGCCCCTTTAAGCTGCAGGCTCTCGGATAAGGAGCTTAGGCAAATATCACCTGCTGCTCTGCCTCCTTCTTTCTATTCTAAGTAGCACACTCACTGTGTTTATAAGAGAAAAAACACCACCCCCCCCCCCCCCCCCCCCACCCCACTCTAATACCAGGGGACCCTGAAATTGCTCTTATTAATCAGAGCAGTGATAATGAGCAGTGAATAATAACCACGGGTGGAGGCCGATACTGAATGCAGTGAAACACACAGAGCCCACTCCCCTAGAGACGACTTTATTTGAGGATTTGAATGTTTCTGCGGTCGTCTCCGGAGACTCAGTGAGGGAATTTCTGCCACTGACCTTAACCCCTTCACGAGTGCAGAACCAGCTGCCACACCCCCCCCCCCCCCCCCCCCCCCCCAGTTTCTCCTCAGCCCCTCCCCCTTCTGCATCCTCACTTTCTTAAGTGTTGTGCTGAAGGTTTTAGACGTTAATGCCTTTAACCTTTCAGTCGTAACAAGCTGGTTTCAAACAGCCCTGAGAGGAAACACTTTTTTATTTGTTGAATGTGAGGAGCTTTTACTTCCTGAAGTCAGATGCTGCTAATGACAGATCTCTGCTTCGGTCAACCGTCTTCTCGTTGACTCTGGAGGACAGGGCTCTCGTGTTTGCCTGGCTCCGCCTCCATCACCTTCAGAGTGCAGCTCTCCAGATGGTAATTGTTTGCTAATAGCCACTCTGAGCGACCGGACTACTTTCACATCAGCTAAATATTCTAACCTGCAGAGATGTACAAATCTGAATTCACAAATGCATTAAATCACATTTTGTTAAATTGTTTTTGACCCTAACCGACTCTCCATACATGCTAATTGTACAAACTCTCGACTACCATGACCCTGATGAAGGAAGGGGTCCTGAAATACATCAACACTTCATGTTTGGATTTGTTTCTCTCTCAGTCATAACGGTCACAGTAAAGACTTGATGTTTTCAGAGGTTGCACTTTGTCCTCCTGCAGCTTTAATGCACTGACTCGTTGACTCACAACAAAACTGACTCGATTACTATGAAAACATGACATTCCCTTTCTTCTTACAGAAATTTTTGCACAATCTCTCCCCCCCCTCCCCCACACACCCACAGCGCTGCTATCCACGTCAAGCGATAACCGATAGAACTCTCACTCAGAAGCTCCCGCTGTCATCTTCTGTATCTGCTCACTTCGCTTCCAAATTCTAAAAGTGCCTTCAGCTATTTTCTGTTTCTCGTTCATCGTAGCCAATATTGTTGTTTGCTTTCGTCAACACCTCTCTCTGGTTGGTCATGGTTTGCCTCCTCGGTGATGCCCCCCCCCCCCCCCCCACACACTGGTGTGAAGTGTGAAGAAGTAAACAAAACAAAGCTGCTGTCAGCGTGCACAAAGTTATATTTGTGGCAGCGAGTTTCACTGACAACACACAAACACACAAACACACAAACACACAAACACACAAACACACAAACACACAAACACACAAAGCGGCAAACCTTCTTTTATTTTGAAAACCTTTTATTAGTTTATTTCATGTTTTATCGAACACAGCTTAACTTTTTGTTATCTTAACTGTTTCCATGTTTAGTGCCTAACATTAATTGCTTTCACAAAGGTCTTAACTTTGCATTTAACCAAAGTAAGTCCAGACTTACTGTGTAGATTTTTAGACCAAAACAAATGCTCTCTTAGGACACACCCCCTTCCCTCCTGGCTCCACCCTTCCCCCTGCCCCTCACTTCCTGTTTCACCAGCAAGTGTCTGTGAGACAGAGAGCAGCCGATAAGTGCTGATAAAGAACAGAAAACAGGATTCTGTGATCAATCTGGAGTGATGATCAGCATCTCACAGGAGATTTTGTTGTGATCTGGTTGTATTTCACAGGTTCAGGAAGTTCTACTCATGTCAGACACTCCTTCATTTTGCGCCCAGACACAGCGTCCCTGACTGGAAGAGCAAACGGTTAAAGAGCGAGGTGTGTCACACATGAAACCAAACTCAACTCATCAAACATTTTTCACTCTGACTTTATTTCCCCCCGGCCCTCTTCTACATTTTCTGTGTGAAGTTGGGATGAGTTGATGTGAGAACACAGCAGGAAATATTCAAGAAAAATGCACCGCAAGCGAGTTTGATCAGATGATGGCGGTCAAATCTTGTGACCGGCGCTCAACCACAGACCACTGACCTCTGTGCACGTGATGAAGCTGCTTCATTAGATTTTCTGTTTGGAAGATTTATTTTTGTGCATTTTGTGTCTTTAATGGAGAGGTAGGACAGTTGATAGAGTCAGAAAAGGGAGAGAGAGAGAGAGGGGAATGACATGCGTGAAAGGAGCCACAGGTCAGACTCGAACCTGGACCGCCTGCCCGGTGGACCACAGCCTCCTCCTCTCCTCTCTTTTGTAGCTCCCGTGAACAATGTGGAACTAAAATACTTCAGTCACCAAAGCGTCCGACTCGTCTTCCATGTCGGTCCTTTTACGTCATGTCTTTCCATTCCTGAGACCCCTCCCCTCGTCTCCCGCTGTGAGGTGAAAAAACACCTCACACCTGGAAGATTCTGGCCTGCCTGCCTTCTGGTGCGGCCTGCCTGAAATATTCTACAAATTTCCAGCACTGCATTTGTGAATGCATGAGTCATTACTGATTATATATTTACATCGGGTTGATTTATGTGTTTTATTAACATATTCAGTATTTTGCATATAAAGCCTTTCATTATTTGGGCTTCTCTCCTCGGCACCAGATCTTATTTACATTAAATCGTATGGCTCCCCCCCCCCCCCCCTCTGTCTGACATCATCTAAACAGCTTGGACTAAATCGAGGAGGTTCAGTCGTTCTGTGGCGCTCAGTCTTTATCCTGGCAGCTTGTTTTAGTTTTGATAGCACATGATTAAATTTAGCTCAGGTGTTGCTCCCTCCTCTTCACCCTCTTCACCAGGAGCCGGCGTGCGTGCGTGTGGCTTTTTTAGATGCAACTTGTGATTGATGAGCTTTTGATTGGAATTGCGCACGAGACACTTTCATTACTGTCTGTCGAAGTGCATCCTGTTAGGGTGCAGTAAAGTCTGCGGCTGACTGTGAGCGTGTGTGTGTGTGTAAGGGAGGGAGAGAGAGAGAATGGCATCGCTTAACGATGAGACCCACTTAATGACATTTCTCATTTAGTTTGTACCACAGCCCCGGCTGCTGTGGAGCCCGGGGGGATCTGGAGGCCCAGATCACTTCTGTAAATGAGGCGTCTGATGACTTCTGAGTTCTGACAAGCTTTTTTTCCTCTCGCTTATGGAGACGGGAAATCGGGCCGATGATCTCTCCTTCACTCTGGTTGAATGAAAGCATTAGTCAAAAGTGTGTACACAGCAGGTGGAGGGGGGGGGGGGAGGGGGGGGGCACCTGTTGAAGAGATGAGCTGATAAAACAAACAGCCTGATTCAGGAATGGTATCTAGAAGAAGCACAGACAGATGAAGCTGTCTGAAAAACAACGGGGAAAAACTAAATACACTAAAGTCCAGGAGGCGGGGTCTAGAGTAGGCGGAGCTCCCCCTACCTCCAGCGAGGTGATCTAGCTCTACTACCACCCGACGTCCCTGATGCCCGGCCTCCACCATCAGACTGTGTCGTCCCCACAACCACCGCCGTCCTCATTCGTGCACGGCCTGCTCCGACCTCCACCTCAGCGGCAACTTCACCTTCAGTTTAGTATCAAGCTATTCTGTCCAGCTTGATACGTTCTTGCAGAGTAATAATATAGACCGCAGCATATTTGAAAACGGAGCAGAGCGTAATGGCTGCTGCTGGCACGCTCAGGAGATGGACCGTGCCGCTCGCTGTGGAAACATAATCATTGAAGTTTATTTTGAAGGTGGACACACTGAAGTGTGGTGCTTTTATTTTGAAGGGGGACACACTGAAGCATGGTGCTTTTATTTTGAAGGTGGACAAACTGAAGTGTGGTGCTTTTATTTTGAAGGTGGACAAACTGAAGTGTGGTGCTTTTATTTTGAATGTGGACAAACTGAAGTGTGGTGCTTTTATTTTGAAGGTGGACAAACTGAAGTGTGGCGCTTTTGTTTTGAAGGTGCACAAACTGAAGTGTGGCGCTTTTATTTTGTAGGTGCACAAACTGAAGTGTGGCGCTTTTATTTTGTAGGTGCACAAACTGAAGTGTGGTGCTTTTATTTTGAAGGATTTTCCTGCCCCCGCTGACCTCCTTATTGTGTACGACCAACAAACTGTTAAGTAAAGAACTTTTTTCTTACAAGCTGTTTGTTGTGTCCTCTGCAGCTGAGTCTGGTTTTGAGTGAAACCGAGAGGGGAGCGTCCGTAATAAGACGGGTCGTTTTTCTCAGATTTAATTTGATTATGTTTTATAATTTAATTAAGCTACGATGCAAAGATCCCTCGATGATCTTCTCAGTTTGTGTTAGACATTCATTAAACCTCCTGCTGTGATCAATTAGGTCCTGAAGACAAGTTTTATGAGATGTGCTCGCCTCCTAATCACCACGATGGGAGAGACGTTCAGCCCACTCATCAAGCTACCAGTTAGCAGTGACACAGATGCATTGTGGGACGGCTGGTTATTGTTCCACCTTTTGTTTGTTTGTAAAATAGCTCTCATCACTTCCTCATATCGAGCACGCCTGACGGGCCGTTCAGCTCCTGGCGGTGTTGTTTTGTTCGGGTCACCTTGGCGCTACGCAGGGGAGCGGCGCCTGCAGCGGCCGTGATTAGAAAAAAAAAAATGTTTATCAGTAAATGTTTCTTCAACAGAAACCAAACGGCACGTCGTGATTACAACGCAATTAGAGCGAGCCAACTCATTTATTTCCACGTTTAGCCTCGGGTTCTTCTCTTCGCTTATTCAAGAAAAAAAAAGAAACAAAAGGTTCACGACTCGAGACGGCGAGGAGACTCCTTTTTTTCTCTGTTTGCATTAACAGCTTTGGCTGCAGGCTGTAATAAAATACAGACTTCTCCTTCAAAATAAAATACAGACTTCTCCTTCAAAATAAAATACAGACTTCTCCTAAAGTAAAGACAGTCAGCAACTTCCTCCTTCAAAATAAAATACAGACTTCTCCTAAAGTGAAGACAGTCAGCAGCTTCCTCCTTCAAAATAAAATACAGACTTCTCCTAAAGTAAAGCTGGCTGGTTCCTTCAAAATAAAATACAGACTTCTCCTAAAGTAAAGCTGGCTGGTTCCTTCAAAATAAAATACAGACTTCTCCTAAAGTAAAGCTGGCTTGTTCCTTCAAAATAAAAGACAGACTTCTCCTAAAGTGAAGCTGCTCCATTGTCCCTTCTGGGCCTCCGTACATGTGTGGTGGTGACTGTGTCTGCAGAGACTCTGTCCTCTGACTGGATTTTACTGTTCTGATTTGTTCTGGTTGACCCGGGACGTTTGTGGGCGGAGCTGGTGTGTTTCCTCCAGCCAATGACAGCGCAGCAGGTGAGTTTAGGAGTGGATACAGTTCAGTGATTGGACGCCGTTCAAACCAGAGAATATGACGGACGTGGACGTAGCAGCAAAGAAGAGAAAATATAATGAGAGTGAGGAGAAACACCAAGAGGATAAAGCTCGTTCTAAAACGAGGGTGAACCTTGTGTTGTCTTTTACCCGTGGACGTGGAGTTGATCTACTTCCTGTTGGACAGGAAGGTGATGAACACCGGCGGTTAGCTTGTGCTAGCGTGCGGTTAGCTTGCAGAATAGGTAGTTGCATAGTCTTTCCCCATGTTTTCTCTGTTTTATACGGCTATATTTTACATTTTTAAGTCATTGAAGTGACCTCATAGTGAACTGGACGCGCGCTCTTGATGATGCAACAAATCCAATGTTTAATGCGTGCCATCATTTTGGATACACCAGCTAGCAAGTTGTTTATTTCAGCAAACAAAATGGGCATACCAGACCAATTTCCAGACTTGGTCCGCACCGGGGACTTGGTCCGCACCGGGGACTTGATCCGGCGACCCTCCAGTTTCCAACCCAAGTCTCTGCAGCCACTGTCAGTCTGCAGTCTCAGCTTCACGCCCAGGATAAGCTGGGCTTACTCCACCTACAGTTCAGTGTTGGCATTTCACTCATAAATCCAACCACACAGTGTAACTGAGGAATGAGACACAGAATAAAAAACATTTTGACTCCATCAGTCTGCATGCTCTGTGCTAATCTCAGTGTTGGCACTCACAATCAGAGAAGTTAACCTCTGACCTCAGCTATTTTATTTTATTCGAGCAGGAAATGATGCAAAGATGTGCCGTCACACAAAACACAGATCGTACAGAAACATTAACCCTGCAACAAATGGTGGAATTAATTCTTAAGAATGGGTTTGTTTGCTCGTGCATTAGCTAAATAAATAAGCTGCGTGGTCCAGATCTGCAGCATTAGCTTTATCTCCTGCTTCCTTCTGAGTTTGTTAACATTGAGGGACATTGTTCATTAATGACAAAAGAATCTGGCAATTTAAGAACAAATATTGAGACTTAAGCGATTACTTCTTGCTGCTTCTTCTGCTGTTGTAAAAACATCCTTCATATTTGGATGTTGTGTAATTGCATGACTGGGGGATGCAATCAGGAGCGTTCTCTGCAAAAATACAACACAGCTGTCAGTCACAGCGGCGTGCACGACGTGCTAACATGCAGTTACAAAGATCCCGACTCCTGATTGTAGTGTAAAAAAAAAAATAACTGACTCGCTCCCCCGTTAATTATCTCTCAGTTAATAATCGTCACACTCTGATGTGACTCATCTCTGTTGTGCAAAGAGAAGTGTCTTTTGTTCAGAAGTTTTCAGAAAGCAGTGGATGCGTATCTGTGCTCTTTTTTCTCTCCGTTTGGTTTGAGGCTTTTTTTTTTTTTTTTTTGGAGCAACTTGGCAGAAAGGCATTCGCTTTTTTTTCATCACACCCCAATCAACAGACGATTGCTCATCTCAAAGCCACAGAGCCCTCATTGCTTAAATGATACCTGCAGCATGATTGGATCTGTTGATTTAGATTCAACTAATAACACGGTTCAGTTTACACACACACACACACACACACACACACACACACACACACACACACACACACACACACACACACACACACACACACACACACACACACATACACACACACACAGCTACACTCTGTGTATCTCAGTGATATTCATGTTAAGATGAGACGATGCAACATGACTACTTCTAGCTTGCTCCTGTCTTTCTTATCAGTCAGATATTTCTGAATATTTCTCTTTTATTCTTTTGTTTATCTTGGCCTCAGTTCATGTTGCATATAGCAGTAGTAATTTATTTTGGTCAACATATAAAGTTTTCCATTAGGAAATGTGTAGAAATGCTAGAATAAAAATACAAAATTTACCAAGGCATGAAGAAAAAACATTTTGACCAAAAAGGTGTAGGCTGAAGTTTTAGCTTATTATACCCTTGTTATAAATCTTATTTTATTTAAGGCATGACTAGTTTGGTTACAAAAAAACCCAAAACATATTAGAACAAAATTTGTTCCAAGCATTTCTTTCAAAATAAAACAAATGAAACAAACAAAAAGCAAAAACAGAAATCACACACACAAAAAAATAATCAAACCGACCTTTTCTATTTGTTAAACACCATTTTTTCAAACAGATTTAAATCATTGTGTGTGTGTGTGTGTGTGTGTGTGTGTGTGTGTGTGTGTGTGTGTGTGTGTTTGTGCGTGTGTGTGTGTGTGTGTACAACAACATGCATTATTAACACTGGATCTGTGAACCTGGCATGCAGCCGTGTTCCTCTGTGTTGGACTAAAGGTGTGTTTTTGTGTTTTTGTGTTTTTGTGGGTTTTTTTGGCAATCGATGTTGTCAAAGTGTGCAGACGATGTCTCGGTGTCTGAGAAACACAAACAGCATCCCGGTGGGTTTTTCTCTCCTCCCTGTCTTCTCTCTGCAACAGAAGAATGGAAGCCCCATCTCTCCTGCTATCGCTCCACAATGACAGAGCATGAAGTAATCCTCCCCTCGTGAATGCCATCCCCTTGTGTCATGTGCATAAAAAACGATTTCATCTCCATTTTCTCCCCTCTCTCTTTGAGCCCTGATGAGTTGTATGACTGCAGGCTTCTGTGTCTGCCTCTTGTCATGTTGGAGTGATGCAATTAGGCTTGTGTTCTCCGTGGTTTCTATTCTTCTCTATAAAATACCTTCCTGTGCGAGCAGCTTCCTCTCTCTAATGAGCTAACAGCACTGCTGGACCGAGATGCAATCTACTGCAGAATACTTTGTTGTTTTATTGGGTTTGTATGAAACTGACAAACACAAAATATCACACTTTTTTTAGAATTTGAAGATGAGAATGTTTCGGAGTACTTTGCCATCAAACTTTGATCAGATGCAGCCGATCGCTTTGAAGTGAAGTTGTGCATCCAACAGATGTCTGCTTTTATGTTCTACTTTGGTTTGTCCCTCAGCTGTTAAAGTTTATTTGAATTCCAAATTATAATCTTTAAAAAAGTGGGAAAGTCCAACAGGGGAGAATACTCATCAAAAGACAAATCCAAAATCTTAGGGTGGTTGAACACTCGGGACCCTGACCCTGATCTGAGTGCGCTTGACCCAAAAGTCCGGTTCACTTGATCGGTTTGAACTCACCATACCCAGGTAGTCCGCTTTAAGAGGTGGTCTCCGGCATGATTCATGTGTACTCGAGTACGGTCCACGGGAGATTTGAGAGCAACTGTGCTCAAACCAGGCAGTGGACGTAATTCTAAACGGCTCATATCGCTTAAAAAAAACCTGTCATATCCACGCAGCACGGGCCCGTTTATATCCTCTGAGCTGCACGGTAGATGTTGAAGTAGGAAGAGGGTCGTTGTTGGCGTCTCAGAAATAACAAAAACATCAACAACAACTGCTGTGTCAGACTGTGAACATACTTAAGTGTACTCGGGTACAGAACGATGTTACGAATGTGAACACAGACCAGTGGTGGGGGAGGGGAGGGGGGAGCAATCGTGCCTAATGTGAAAACGCCCTGAGTAACAGATTATTTGCGTCTCTTTGTGTTTAAAAGGTGAAACAGGATGTGAATGTTTGGTTTTAACAGACAATAACAGGACCTTAAAGACTCTCCCTCAATGCAGCTTTTCCAATAAAACTCCAATCCTCTAAAGTCTAAAAATAGCTGCGTCTGCGCTGCCCTGCTCCCTCTCCTTAACGATGTGCACAGTGCACCTTAACTAGTCTTATCACAAGCTTCCTGCCAGTGGAGGTCAGGGCTGCAGGGCCGCGGTGTCAGAGTTTAACTAGCTCCTCTCCTGATGGCTCTTCTCTCTGATTTGACCTCAGAGTTTTTTAGTGTGTTTAGCATTCTGTGCATGTCGGGGAACAAATCCACCTCCAGAGCCAAAAAGAGGCAGCACAGTTTAAAAAAAGACGGAGTGCTCTGTGTGAGCGCTGCAGGGTCACTAACGACAGCAGTGTGCAGGGAGCAGACACCTGCAGACAGGGCTGCAGCTAAAAACTGTTTTTACTGTGTTAGTCTAGATCATTCTTTTATGAGATATGGTTTTCACAATTGCAGGAAACTCATGAAAAACTGTATATGTGAATGCAAACAGACACATTTTTTTCTCTGACTTCACCTGCAGTTACCCCTAGAACCCCCCCCCCCCCCCCCGCTGTGAGGAGCATGTGTGAACAGCCAGGTCGGGAGAATCCCCCTCACAAAATGTGAAAACTATTTCTCAGAGCGCACATTGACATCATCAAACCAAATTCTTTAGTCCAATCAAAAGCCATTTACTAACATAATTACAAACAAAAGAATCAAATCCTCACATTGAAGAAGCTTAAAGCAGCATTCATTTCTGCTCGAGAACTAACTGGAGCTATTAATTGATTTCTGTAAACCGTCCTGTTATTCATCTTCTTTTTGATCCACTAATCAAATAATGGCCTCATCATCACTGCTCTTCTTGCAGAGAAAAGAAAAGCTGATCCAAGGTCTTACTCCTGACAAGTAATATTACAAACACTGTCAGACTACTATTTTTAAATACTCCCAGAAGTTTTGAGTCCTCCCTGTGCAGCGTCTCTGCTGCAACAAAGCATCGCTCCTTTACTGATCTGCAGCACAACAACAACATGACCTGAGTTGTCACACTCGACTTGCACTGGAACAAGAACAAACCATTTCTTTTTCTTTCCTTTACCAACTGGTGATATATTATACAACAAGCCCAGCGTTTGTGCCCCCGCTGATTCTTCCCTATGACTCTAATTCTTCACATCTACAGGAGGTTGGTACCCACTGTGAACCCTCTCATGCATGTGTCTTCACTTTCTCTCTCTCTTTCCATTCCTCCAGATTGATTTTTTTTTTTGCTTTTAACCCGAGTGTGCTCCGTCCTTTCTCCTCGCGTCGCCTCACAACACAGAAACACAAGTCTACAGTGGAGTTAGCGGGGTGGCATGTTTGGGGTTTCCTCGCACTCATTTGATGCCAGCTTGTTATCGGTTGCTTGATAGGACAGCAGAAGAGAGACAGTCATGTTGGGAGGAGAGAGTGGAGGATGACGTGCAGCAAAGGGGTCGAGGCCGGATTTGAACCCTCGGCCGCCGTGCTTCTGTACATGGGGCGCACAACACAACCGCTAGTCTATCCGGCGCCCCCTGCTGTCAACATTTGATATGATATCTTTGTGCTCTTATCAACAACAAGGCAATTCAAAGTGCTTCACACAAGACATCAAAAGCATCATGACAGAGGAAAGAAAAGAAACATTCAAATAGAACATTTAAAAATCACTGGAATTATTAAATCAGAAAATATGTTCAAATGAAATTAATTGAAGTAAAAATATAAAAAGAGTTAAAAGTTACAGTGCAGATTTAAAATGTAAAATCTTATTAAAAATATCAATTCAATTTGGGGTTTCTTTATATCTGAAGCCAAACATTTAACCCCCTCCCGTCTGGCTTCAATGTTTTTTTGTGATCACATTTTGTTCATATTTACATTTTAACACAGCGTCCCTACTTTATGGGATGTTAACCCGTGGATCATATCTCTTAGTCTGCCTGAAAGGAGACACAAGTTCCTGCCTCCAAACTGTCTCTGAGAGGATCCATTCTCCAAATCCTCTAAACGAGATCATCCGAGTCGGCCCCCTCTTTTCAACCTTTTCCTCCCCGGTCAGCACATTTCTCTCTGCGCTGAGAGGAAGAAGCCGTTCTGCCGGCTGTCACCACACACAGACTGATTCTGTGCTCCTCTCTTGTCCCGGATGATGGATCTGGAGCAGTCAAAGAGTGCTGACTCCTCACTGACCACCTCTTCCCTCACCGCCGCATGTCGGGCTCCCCAGCCCCACCACACAGGGTCGCCATGATGGATAGGGCATCCATCGCTCACACCCCTTCCCCTCCCCCCACCTCCACCCTGCAGGGCCTTTGTCAGTCAGGCCTCTGGTGGCAGCTTGACACGGCAGAAAAAAGACAAGCAGGTAAACACGGCGGCCATATTGTTCTGGGCTTTACCCGCTGTCATCACTCCGGGGTCGTTTACAGTTTAGCAGCAGGTTCAGAGAGAGGATTGGTGATGGATGCGCTTCTTCCTCCTCTTTTCTCATGCGTATCTTTCATTAGCTTTCCAAAAGATAAGGCTCTTGAAAGGATTTCTATTAGTTTTTATAATATGGCTCTGATTAATGCCATGTTTAGATAGCGGAAGGCTTAATGAATTTCACAGTGCATCCGAGGTCTCCTGCCCTCCCGGTGCCCTTAATTATTTAAGCCGAGTTCGGTCCTGTCAGGAGAGAGACTTTTTTTTTCTGTCTCTTTTTTTTTTTTTTTTTTACCCTGAACCCGCCCGGCAACACATCAAACACTCCAGACTTTTTTTTTTTCTGTTTTGTCCACTAAATCGGAACCGAGCCAGATGGTAAATTGCTTCGGGTAGTTTCAGTTTCCATCAGGAAAGTCGGAAAAGAAGCAAAACACAAAGAAAAAGTCCTGGATGAATCAGACCTGGAGCAATTAAGTGCAGCAGCCTGCAGCCCGATAAGACTGTTGAAGTGTCTGATTTCCATCGGGATTGGAGAAGACCAGCAGCTATCACCGTGTTTGTAACAAACTAAGGAGATAATGGGTGTCGTTTTTTTTTTTTTCCCTCGCAGGCTGTTGCTCAGAGGAAATGTGATGTAATAGCCGGTCTGTCAATCAGAGTAATCTGCATGAACACGCGTAAACACGAGAGGAATCACTCACTGCTCCCTGCGATGGATCTCAGCCCCGCTCCCTTTCCGTCTGAAGTTTGTACTTTGTGCAAGCATCAGATATAACATTCATCAGTTTGTTCATCTTTATTTAAGTACGTTTGGACACCTCGCTGTAGCACCTTGTTATTAGAAGTCTTCTCCAGCAGCTTCTCTTCTCATATTGTTTCCTGCTTCAGAGAGCATCTGTCTTTATTTTCACAATAGGTACGTTGCATGCAGGTTAGAAAGTTTTCTGAGAATAGACGCTGAATTAGTTTAAGCCCAATAATGTGGCGGCCCGTTCACTCAATGTGCTCACTTGTTGCACCGAGGGATGAAATGGTTTTGTGGTTAATTCAGCAGCAGGGACATTGTTAGGTCTTTTTTCAATTTTCTCAGCGAGACAATCTAACACGTCTTTGGAAACTCTTGCGGATATTTGAATTAAAAGTATTTAAAAGTAGTGATTCAAATCGTATTTTGTATTCTATTTTTTCGCTCTCAGAGAGAGAGAGACAGACAGAGGGAGAGAGAGAGAGAGACAGAGAGAGAGAGGTAGAG
>NC_083617.1:1743465-1745965 GCF_963584025.1 Labrus mixtus
AAGAAAAGGAGCGTTTTTCTTCCTCTTCCTCCAAAGTAAAGGAGCATCCATTCAGACCTTTTGTACTCTGCGCTCTCTTTACATCACAGGCGTCGCTCTGCGGTTGTTTAGATTTCTAAAGAGAGCGTGATTTCCTGCTCTGCGGTCACATGATGCACGCTGCTGCCCTATTGATCTGAATGTAAGACACCTTCAAAGGTAGTATCTCGGCGTCTGGACTTTAAAACGCTGTTATATGTTCGCTACAATAGACGGCGCCCGCTTATCTGTAAAGCGAGCGTACGACTCATGACTGACGGCATGCTGCAGCGCCCGGGGGGAATGACAGATTAAAGGACGGTGGGATCGTCGGACGCACAAAATGGCTCAAAAGTAGAACAATTAAACTGATAACTGAGGTGGAGTAACGATGGGGGCGTTTTTTAAGACGATGGTTATCGATGCAGAAGAGTTATTCAACGACGGTCGAGCAGCCAAGGAACAAGAAACACGGTGTTAAGGAGAAAGATGAGAAAGATGGCGTCCCCAAAAAGATCTTAAAAATACAAACGGCCAGAGAAAATCTTACTGGTGTCCTTTAAGGGGGCGCTTCCAAGAGACAGATAGGACAGCGTGTGGATATGTTGCTAAAAAATGACACAAACCTCCTGACAAACCGTTACACCGCGCCCACCTGTCAATCAGGTCAGCTACACGCCTTATTGTGAATAACTCTTATCCTTCATCAAATCAAAACTGATGAGTCATCAAAACATTCACCCCCCGTACAGTGTGTGTCCATCGAGACATGAGCTAATCACACCTATTTGGTTTTTTGAACCAGGCTGTAAACATGTTAATCTCTGCTGTAAAAACAGGCTTTTTAGAATGGGTGTGTATGTGACTTCCTGTGCTTCTGCAGCCAGCCTCTAGTGGACACTCCAGGAACTGCAGGATTTTACACTTCAGCATTGACTTCATTTTGCAACACTGGAGTTTAACCAATGTTTTGATCTCATGACATAGAGGAGGCGGGGTTTATGGGCTCTGAATGTTCTTCACTTAAGGCGAGGTCGTCTGCTGTCCCGACTCGTTTAAAGAAACGTAGAATCCAGTAACCGCCTCATGGATCATAAAAACACATCTCCACATTCTCCCTCCGCTGCTTCTTCAGAAATTGCTCATGAATGTACACGCTCTCCGTCATTCCCAGCACCAGATCCCTCAGCTGCTGATTGGGCAGAATGGAACCACAGTTTACTTTCCAGTCATGCCGCCGCCGCCGCCGTCCGTTACCGGAAACAAAAAGGGAGCAATTTAAAAATGATAATGAAGCGTTTATTGTCTTACGGGGGGATGGGAAATGTGGCATGTGGCAACGCGCTGGCTCGTAAATCTCTGGATGTCACCCCGCGGCGTGGAGATGGATCTCCTCTCCTGCAGGTTGTCTCCAGCCCCGTGGAGCGCGGCGGCTTCAGCAGACTAATGAACACGGAGAGCCTTGAGAACGGTAAACAAGTGGCTGATTAATTGGCCCTCTGCTTCCTTTCTTCCGGGGTGGAATACAAAAATGTCCTACGGTGAAATATTCTGATCAGTCTTTTTTTTTTTTTACTTCCTGTATCAGCTGAGCCAGCCTGGAGATCGGGGCGGCCGAATATGTCCCAGCATGCTCTGTTTCCACTCGGAGAAAAAGAAAACGATTGCCAGTTAATTACTTTACAAGAACAGCTTTGGCATTTCAAACCGTATGAAATGCGTCCTATTTAGAAAAACAGGCGACCTCCGATACCAGCCAACTGATTGTAGTTTATTCATCAGGACTCTTTTAATCTGTGCCAGACTCCTTCTTCTTCTTCTTCTTCTTCTTCTCCTTCTTCTCCTTCTTCTTCTTCTTCTTCTTCTTCTTCTTCTTCTTCTTCTTCTTCTCCTTCTTCTCCTTCTTCTTCTTCTTCTTCTTCTTCTTCTTCTTCTTCTTCTCCTTCTTCTTCTTCTTCTTCTTCTTCTTCTTCTACTCCTTCTTCTCCTTCTTCTTCTTCTTCTTCTCCTTCTTCTTCTTCTTCTTCTTCTTCTTTTTTTTTTTCAAAGGCAGAACTTGTTTCTAAATTAAGAAATGATCTGCAGCCTGAAATGTCCGCTGCGATTATGAAGTGTATCCGTCAGGAGCAGAAACTTTGAGACGTGTGATGAAGCAGAGCTGGATGTCTTTCGGCTTGAGGATCATGATTTATTCAATTATCTTTTGATTTTTCATCTCACTGAAAAAAAGTTATGAAACTCTCTTTTTTTTGACTTTTTGACTGAAGTGCAGACTCGCCCGCTGCGTTGAAACACTCAAACTCAGCGGTTGGCTAACTGACTCATCCCACCCAGACATACACCACTCTGCTCTTTGACCCCGCCCCACTAAGTCTGTGAACGGAGCGTGAGCGCAGCCATGAGCAGCAGTACACACAAAGTCACCAAGATCACATGAGAACTGCAAGATCACGCGGGAATAGAGAGAAAAACGGGCCGACAA
>NC_083617.1:1753465-1938465 GCF_963584025.1 Labrus mixtus
GGATTCCTGCAAGAAAGCCTTTGTGTACTTCACTCTGACCTCTACTCCTCGTCTTTTATGAACACGCCCATGCATGAGGAACAGAACTGCACCAAAGGACACCTCCAGTTGAAGCTAGTGGACTCTTTGACAAACACTCCACCTTGTTAATTGTTTTTTGCGTTATTATTAGAGTCATTTTCTCCACAATGGAAGTCCATGAATGTTAAGGGCGGAGCCTCTGACGGAGCTCTGAAGTGAGGTATCACACCTCAACTCATGTTTTTATTCGGCTTCTGCACAGACATGCAGTGTATGACTTTTTTTTTTTTTTAAATGACCTTGTTAAGTCTTATCTTGAACATAAAGTGCAGGAGGGATAATCAGCCATGTCTGATATGGAGGCACACACATTGATTGGTGCTGTGTCTTACTCAGAGCGCTGCACCCCAGGCCAGGTCTCCTACTTTTGACTGTTGGATCCAGCAGCAGCAGCAGCAGCAGCAGCTCGGTCTTGGTGTCATTATTCTTATTCAGCTCTATATTAAGACTATCGATCGCTCTGTAACTGAGGCTTTAGAGAACAGGCTCATGGTGTTAGCATGAAGTATTATCTGGTAGGTGAACAAGGTACTATCCATACCTTCTACTTTATAGTTTTTTACACATTTGTAGGAAAATCTGGTATATACGATACATGGCATAAATGTTCACCCCGCTTGAGGTCCTCCATTTTTTGGCTTGTTACTGCACATTTACACATAGCCTGTTGTTGCGGCGCTCCACGGTATCGTTCTATTCCACTCAATTCAAAGCTTGTATTTCCACAGCATGAACTGCGGTCAGTCTCCAGAGCGTGACAGCAGCGCCACTACTCTCTGCTTCGTTTCAAATACGTGCAGAGGCTACTCTTGATGGAGCCCGCTGCAAGTGCGCGTCAAGCTGGACATAATAGAACGACCCAGACAGGAAGTCAGACACAGGAACGTATCAGGTCAATTTCAAAATAAAACACAACAGATTCCGATCGTATGTTCCATCACTTTATCAAGATTACATCAAAATTCAAATTCAAATAACTTTATTTATCCGTTTGGGACTTCATTTGTGTAAAAGAGCATCAGTGTGCATACAGCGAAACACAAATACAACAACAGAGACACACACATACAAGTGACTCTATTAAAAGCATGATAAATAGGTCATAAATCATTGTTATAAGCGGTTAAAAGAGTGGTGTTAAAAAATAAATAAGAAATAGATAATTTGTTCATGAGCCTGATGGATGTGGGAGCAACGTTGACATGGCTCGATTAGTCCGGAAAGTGAGAGATCAGACGCCAATAACTAAACAACTCATCTTCAGAAAGACAAAGCAACATGTTGCACCTTTTTCTCTTTACATGTTGCATCCAACAGAAGTTTTTTTTTACAGCTCGTTTGTAAATCTGTAAATTTGTAAACATAAAAATCCCTAATAAGACTGCAGGTGAATTATGAATAATCAGTGAATGAACTGTACATGCAAAGCAGTGTAAATATCATGCACTGACACACAGTTCGATGCAGTCTTTCCCTCCCTGAAGCGATAAATGAGCCGAAGAAGTCAAACGTTGCTCCAACCTGTGTGGAATATTGTGCATTGACAGAAAAGCCTGGTCCGCCTGTGCCGAACAGATGCCGATATTCCCTGCAGCCCCGTTGATTATGACTGGTATCACAGTAATTGAGTTGCTGTCACACTGTTGTGCCTGTGCTGAACTCCGAGGCCTGACTGGGCCCCGCCTCTGCCAGAGAGCCCTGGGGCGGAGGGGGTGACAGCTGACAGAAAGGACGGAGCGAGCGAGCGCAGCGGCGGTGGCACATCAAAGAGCACCAATTAGACTCTTCTGAAACATTGATGATCCCTATTCCTTTCTGGGAAAGCCTCAACAATGATCGCTTCACATCCTCTCGTCTGAATCATCTTCTGCCCTGAGTTTAACCTGATGCAGCTTCCAGGAGGATCCTGCAAGGGCGCTGTCATCCTCGACTTCTCTGCTGCTCCTCAAACAGGTGCCTGAGAGAGAGAGAGAGAGAGAGAGAGAGAGAGTCACTCCTCTTTTGTGCAGGAAAAAAGATTGAGGAGGGGGAAAAAAAATTGCTGTTAAGATGCGACGCAATTATGCTCAATTATGGGCGATCAACATTTGCATAATCTTTATCCCAGCTACTCCTTGAGAACCAATCAGATGCTGTTTTTTTCAGCAGAGTAAAGTTGCATGAATAATTTATATCAGTAAAATATATCTTATTCTACAGGTCTCAGTGATCTCGGTGGCTATTCAGCCTCCTCAGTCATCTATCATTTATGATGGAGAGAGTTAGGAAAGGCTCCCTGATTGAGCTAATGAATGCAAATGCAGTGAGAGAGTAGCACGGGTCACCTCTCGCACTCCCTCCCCTCCTCGCGCATGTTTTCCTCGCTATCAATTCACTCGGAGCCGGTAAACAAATGTGGCATGTCATTTACTGTGGCTGAGAGACGATTAATTTTCATAAAGAAGGAGAGAAATGACCATCCCTCAGGTACCCCGGGGCACCTGGAGGTGTTATGACAGTGACGGTGAGCGTACATGGCAGCTCAATTACGTTCTCAACTCTCGTTTTCTGTTTTATTTAGGCGATGGGAATCCTCTTCTGAGAGTGACCCCTGTGAGTTTAAATACCCGGAAAGCTGTATTCATGCTAGCACCTGTGCTGTGCTGTGGCACCCTGAAGGGTTGCATGATACTTTTGGCGTCCGCCCACATGCAAAAGGAACATCTATAATGAAGGAGGGTACATACAGGCACACACAGCAGGAGGCCTCATGCTGCATATATGCTGCTGCCATGTGTCCGTTAGAGAGTCCGCCGCGGCTCAAAGACGAGGGGACAGATTCATGACAAGATAAGGTAAACCAGCAGAAAGGGTTAATATGAATGTAATGAAGCGTTAGAGTAATGAATGTCAGCTGCTAGAGATGTGCAAAAAAATACAACACAACACGACAATAACTGCACAAGATGCTTCTCCTCAACTCGACTGTTTGAGTGTTTTCTTACCTGAAGACGAGGTACATCCCTCTCAGCTGCCTGGAACTTTTTTACATTTTTTAATAGACTAAACGTTCTATCAAGAAGTCTGTTTATTGCTTCATGGCTCTGTTGCATATAAATATATCTAGACAATAACAAGCATCAGTATGTCCTCTCACATGCATATTATTTTAAGGTTAAAGTTTCTTGCTGCAGCTGAGGAGGCTTTCATGTGTACCAAACATTTCATCTTTTGAGTTTTCCTCGAGGCTTCAGCTCATTGGTTATAAGATCCTGCTCTTCACATTCAGTATTTTAGTCGCTTATCTTCATCTATCTTTTTAAGATGGAGTTAGAGATTTAATCAGCAGGAATGACGCACTCCTTTATTTACACTCTCAGAGATCCTGAAGGCCGCTCATGAACATGAACTTGAAGAGTCATTCTCACTTCATTCATCAGGAGATCTCTCAAAATAACACAGTAAATATTACAAAATGTTTCAGCGGCGTCTTTATCCACTTAGTGTCCGCTGAGTTTTCCATCATAAAACAGTGAACATCTGTGTGCTGATTTCAACATCTTGTGCCAGATGCTTCCTCTCCATTGTTTGTGATGGCAGGTGTTTTTAGTTATTAGTGAGTTAAAAATGTTTGAACACATTTTGATTTATTTGGTTGATTTTATTGTGTCATAGAACAGAGGCTGAAGCAAAGCTTGCAGAACAGACCGCAGTCTTGTTTTGAAATAAAATCTCTGATCACACAGAGAGAACCTTCTCACGCTCTTCTCTGCTGCTGTGTGACACATTTCTTTAACGGTTTTTGCGCACACATAAATGTTAGAAAATGTAGGCCTACACTTTCCAGCTCGAGATGCAGAGTCGGATCACTCATAAATGTCACTTTTTGCAGAAGATGCCAATCATATTTCCCTCCTCGTCGAGGAGCAAAGCAACGACGAGAGCTCTACCTTTTCATAAAATCAAATGTTTTTCCCACTTCTTTCATTTGGTCACCTGTATGAACAAGAAGCCGCTCCACAGGCGCTCCCAGCTGTTTTCCCCCCCAGATACTCTTACGCCCCATTTCCACATAGGATGTTGATAAAGTGATGGAAAATACGATCGCGAGTCAGTTTATGGTGTTTTATTTTGAAATTGATCAGATGCTCTGTGCGTTTCCTCGTCTGACTTCCTGTCCGGGTCGTTCAATTCAGTCCAGCTTCACGCGCGCCTGCAGCGTACTAGACAAAACTAGACTCACAGCCTGTTTTTTTTTTTTGTTTTTTTTGTCAATTTATTGAACATGTTACAAAATACAAACAAAAAAAAAAAAAAAATGGATCCTCAGGATTCATAGCAACAGATAAATAACTCAAATAATAAAGTTCATGTTCAAAGGGGATTGGAAGAAGTTAAAAACTTTTCTGGTCCTACCCCTTCTTATTTTTGTGCATTATTCACAGAAAAATAAAATGTTTTCATCAATCAGTGTTTGATGTTGGACTTGTTGGCCAAAACAAATGAAGTTTTTAGACAAAACAACAACAAAAATACTGGGAACAGATTCACCAAGACCATCAGCCAAGAGTTTGAAACGGAGCAGAGCGTAGTGGCGCTGCTGGAACGCTCCGGAGACGGAAACACAGTCATTGAGTAGAGTTGCAGCAGACGTAGTACGAGATGCTGACTCACCGCGGCGTGCAGCGAGCATGTGGAGAATGGGGCTCAGGCGACACGTCTCCTCGTGTGACCGGTCCCCTCAGACTGTAACTCCTGGTGTATTCTGTCCATCACGTCCTCATAATGTTGTTATTATAGTAATACACGTCGTCTCTGTCAGACAGTGATGATACTCTCATTCATCTTTTCTTTGAAAGGACTCATCACGGCATCAAAAGCTTTCAGCTGGAACAGAAAACAAACATCTCACAGCTTCTAATGGACGGTGTGTCTGCAGCCACGAGCACTGACCGGCTGTGTTCTCCTGATTATTATGGAGGGACACATAATGGACAACATGGAGACTCTGTTCCTTCACTCTGCGCTGCTCGGCTTTCATGCACCACATTCATATATTTCAGCCGCTCCTGAACACAAAGACTGAGTGACATTATCTGCTGGCACTGGTTATGTGCTGTTTTTCTCATCCTGAGCTGCAACAGCTTTGACAGCACAAAGCGCACACACACACACACACACACACACACACACACACACACACACACACACACACACACACACACACACACACACACACACACACACACACACACACCGCAGCCTCCTTTTCAACCCGACCCAATGTGAAGCTCCACCAGGGTTGTCAACTATTGCCAACATGGCCCTACTTTTCTCTCCGCCCCCCCGCCCCCCCCCCCCCCCTCCCCCCCATCAAAGCGTGTTCTGTCATGCTCTCCTTTTGATATTTATATTTCCACAGAATTTTAATTACTCTGCGCTTCAGCTTTCATGTCTCTATTGTTAGCGTGCCCATGGCCGCGTGCAGTTGTGTCGTTTTACAATGTGACATCCAGATATTTTTTTATTTTTCTTTTTCTTTCACCCTGCGACACATGCGTCCCTGTGTGTGTGTTTGTCCCGGTGTTAGCATGTCGCGTTCATCTGGCTAACAGAGTGATGCATGGTGTACCCAGCTCGCTCTTTGACACTTTCTTCTTCTGCTTTATTTATTTATTTTTTTCTTCTGTTTTTCATTTCCTGTCCCTCCAGCTGGTGTAACGTGTAGCAGCTGCAGGTGAAATGCAGACACGGTTTGGAGCAGCAGTGTGTCTGTTTTTTTTTTTTTACATCTTTTATTATTTATGTTTTCATTTTTTTGTCACAGTCGGACTTTGTAAAGAGTAACACGGAGCAGAGTTTACATCTGAAGCACAAAGCAGCAAACAAGAATCATGCATGTACAGAAGAAGAGTCTGACTGTATTACATCCTTCATCACATGACTCACTGCAGGTTATCCTGCTCACACTCTGATTGGTCACTCAGGCAGAAGAAGCACCGTCAACATGTTAGAGCTTCTGTTCTCAAATCTAAAAAGATGAACTTTCCACTTTCTGTTTCTGTTTAATGTGCATAAAAACCTGATCATAGTCCCGATCAGAGGCCTCAGTACAACTCCCAAAATGAATAATAATAAAAAACAACACACTCATTATCCCAGAATAGCTGTAGTTTATAATATGTACAGGTGTTATTTGGAAATATAAGAATCAGAAACCCTCAAATTCCCAGTTTGAAGGCTCATCGTGTCCTTATTGTGTTTTTTTTATGGCCCTCAGTGTTACCCATCCCCTCCCTTATTCATAAAAAAACAAGGACCTGGACTTCTTTTCTGCTTCAACCAATCCAGAATCTCTGATTCTACTCTTGATGTTTTCAGAGATTTTTAGGTTTGTCGTGCATTTGTGTGTTTTGATCTTTCAGACGACTAAAAAACTGTCCTGCAAAAAATGTTTGAACCACAGCAAAAACAACTCGCTGAATCATATGCACTCCAAAACTCACCTGCTGCGCTGTCATTGGCTGGAGGAAAACACACCATCTCATCTCCTCCTGCAGACCTGAGAGTGTCAATCCACACAGTCAGAACAGGAACAGAAAGCTTTCTAACACACTGATGTATAAAAAAAAAATCACTCATTTAAAACCCTGGAAAGAATGAAGTATGAAATCCTGGCGAGGTTTGTAAATTGGGCTTTAATTCTACGTCGATTTTGATTGCTACACCTGATGCACTGTTTGCAGTTTTGATCAACTCCGCTCCGTGTTTGCAGTAATTGCAACGAAACTGTAATCACAACGAGCCAATTTATGATTTTCCTGGATTGCCTGTGTTGCTGATGTGATCAGTCTTTACAGTTTATTAATGCGTGACAAACAAACATGATTGAAACAACACTGAAGAAGAAGAAGAGGAACATTAATCGGCGCCGCACACATCAGCAAGCCTTCACTAAAACCTCGTTATGACTCCAGGTAGGGTTTGAGTTTGTTAAAATTAAGTCTGCACTTTTTTATCATCATCTTTAGAAGTGTAGGCTGACACATCCATAATCCTCAATCAGAATCAGAATCTGGGTTTATGCCAAGTACATTTACACATACAAGGAATTTGACTTGGTGCTAAACAATTAACAAGGAAATAAAACTAGAACCAGAACTAGCAACAACTTAAATAATACAGTATCAGAAGATATTACAATATATAAAATAGAATTTAAAAATGTAAAATATAATAAAAAAAATATATACAAAATACAAAATGTACAAAAGGTGTGTGTCTTCCTTAATGAGAGGAAATCATTCAACACTCAGTTTGAAAAACAGGACGGAGCCCCTCAGGTGACAAAGATTACCTTTCAGGTGCTCATAAAAAACATTCTGGTGTTCATGAGTTAGCATTTTATGTGCACCAGAATATTTATGCCATTCTGTCCCATAGGGGGAGCTTCATGGTCTTCTGCTGTCTCTGTGTGCCAGACTTTGCCGGATGCATCATATGCATATTGCAACTTATTTTTGGATGAATGAAGCCTGAGTGACGTCAGCCATCTGTTCCTGCAGGGGGCGCTGGAGGCTCATCGGCAGCAGCCGCCATGTTGGAAATGCTGTCTGAGTCTAACTTTAAATCGACCTTAAAGTTAGAGGTCTCTCTGTGTGATGTCTCTCTAAATCATTTTGACAATCTGTGGAGAAGATTTTAAAGATCTGTTTGCGTGGGTTAGGCATGATGGGTTTCTTGGAAATGTACCAATATGAACTACATTTTAAAAAAAGGACACAAATGCATTTTCCCCAAGAGAGAGTCTAATGAAGACCGAACTGTAGGACATGAAGGGAGACAGCATGAAGTAATAATGAGAGAAACAGTGAGTGACATTTCTTATTTAAGCCCATTTACTATGCTTTCATAATGCCCGTCATAAAAGAGCTTTTTCTCCTCGTGTGTGTGTGTGTGTGTGTGTGTGTGTGTGTGTGTGTGTGTGTGTGTGTGTGTGTGTGTTCCAGCTGTGGTAGAGCTCTTAAAACAGTATTCATGTAATCACATGCAGAGTTTAGATATATGATAAGTGTGTCAGTCAGCCCTGACACGACGGTTTGTTTTTAGAGGCTGGATTTCCTGACAGCCCTGTGAGTGGATGTAATGGGCACTCGGCTCGGGCGTGTATGGTATCGGCTCCGTCATGTCAGAGAACATAGTTTGTGGCAGGTCAGAGACTCACGTTCTCACCGCACTTCCCCTCGCGGCTGAACTCAATCCGTCCCTCGGCCCCCCCGGTGAAATGTTCCTCCTGCATGCTCAGACCTCCTCCTCCTGTGGGAATCCACCAGGAGAACGGTCAGAGACTAAATCAGCCGATCTGCATGCCTGATTGTGTTTCTATACGTGTGTCTACCTGCCTGTTGATTCTGCATGTGACCTGTGAAATTATGTGAACGCTAATAGAGGTTCTCGCCAGAGCAGTCATTCCTTCTTCTGTTAGATTTAACACAGTGCTACTTAAACTGGAATTCTATCCAGTGTGGAGGGAAATCCCAAAGATAAACACGTTTTCTCTTGAATAACTGAGTCAACATCATTTAGCTTCTTTGATATCATAGCTTTCGGTTAAAGGGATAGTTCTGAATTTTTTAAAGGTGACATTTCCTCCTCCTCTTCTTCAGTTTAAATAAGTCTCAGAGCTCCTCAAAACATGTGTGTGAAGTTTCTTGTTCTAAATCCACTCTGATCCTGTATTTGATCATGTCTATAAACCCCTCTATTTCAGCCCTGCTCAGAACAGGCTGTTTCTGTGTCTGTACCTTTAAATATGTAAATGAGCTGTGTCTGACCACGCCCCCTCTCTGGAAAGGCTTGGGTGTCTCGGTCTTTCTCTCTCCATGTCGTATTGTTTACGGTGAGAAGGCAGACTCAGAGGGCAGAACAAACACCTAGCTGTGGGAGTGTCACTCACCTGGGGGAGGGGCTACTGCCCTTTGTGATGTCATGAAGGGAAAATCTCCAAACGGCCTGTTTGAGCACACATTTTCTGAAAAGTGGAGCAGGCAGAAGACGGAGAGGATGGACTTTTCTCATCATTGGGGGGTTTGTAGACGGACACATGTTAGTGTGCTGAAGTGTGTTTTGTGTAATATGTGAGCTTTAAGTTTCCATTCTGGTCCTCTGACAGTTATTTAAAAAAAGGGTTCGAGCTGAAAAGCATTTCCTGTGGTATTTCAACACAATAAATTACTTAATTTTCGGTGCCTTCTACATGTTTTATTTGTACTTGTATCATATCGAGGTTTGAAACTCTGATCTTGTGTCGAGTTTAAAGCTCAGTGCAGGTGTGAAAGGTGCTCGGCATCTGAAGGTGATGCACCTCTTGGTCAGTTTTCTTTTGCCCCGTGCCTCGACACGGCCTCCTGCAGAGAGGAGCACTCCACAAACGACTGCTTTACACGCGGTACAAGTGAAGCTTTTCTCTCTTCTTCTTTCCCTGACAACTTAAGCAAAAAACATGAAAGATTCATTAACTGCTGTCATCTTGCAGCTTATTTTAGAGTGGCACTCTGAAGTCTCTCAGTACGGCTTCGGCCTGACATGAATTCTTATTCTCCTTTGTTCTTCAGAATGGAGGACTGATATATATATATATATATATATATATATATATATATATATATACACACGGTGCAGCATCACAGCGAGGGGCACATCCCCTGCACTCTGCAATGTGATTAAACACAAATCAGGCACAATGTGTTCTGTACATCAAGTACATGTACACCACACCTGCAGCTCGCTGGAGCGTCAGTGATTATTCTTTTAGTTTCTCGTCCTTGTAATAGAATAAATCCTCGTGCTAACTGCAATTAAGCAGTCAAAAACCTACCTGTGCATTTTGATAAGAGGAACTCTTTGATAGGACGTTCAGAAACAAAATGTTTTTGTCGCTGCAGCTCCCTTCAGAAGTTATTAAGACATTTTTTCTAGGGGGGTGTGGGGAGGTAAAGGGGAAAACAGTTGTAATACATGATGTAATTTCTTTGTGCATTTCTAAATAAAAAATTGATCACAAAAAAGAAGTTAAGACATTTGAAGCACGTTTTTATTTTATAATTATTATTTTTTTAATACTCTCTTTAACACACAATACCCCCCCACCCCAAGTGACCAGACAGTATATTCAACCAAACAGAAATAATTACAGAATAATATAGAAAACAAATGAATAATAATAAAAAAGAAATAACAATGTAAAAAAGAAACTAAAAAAATGTACATTTACATGCTGTTACACTCTTGCACATATACATGTATATACACGAGAAGCATGTTTTTAATCACTGATGAGGACTTGACTTTTTGATTCATGGATCCATGTTACAGTCTGGATCTTCTCATTACTCAGACAAATGAGGATTCAATTACAGAGAGGATTTATTCTTTTGTTTTCCTGGCGCTGTTTCCACTCGTCAGCATGTTTTACCTTCTGATCAAACTTTTTCATCCTTTTTTTTCAAAGCCTCAACTCGTCTCTTCCTCTTCTTCCCCCCCCCTGATTTTATTTCCCAGTTGTTTTTGTAAATCAGAATCTCTTCAAATATTCTTTGTATCGAGCTACTGAGATCCTCTGTCCTTTCTCTGGAATGCTATTTTCATTTCATGTGACATTTTATCCGACTCTGTTTTCTATGAAAAGCTCAGATCTGCTCCTCACCTCGCTCGGTGACCGCTGAACGCACAGTGTGGAAGAAGGAAAACATGAAAAGACTTTTGTGGCATGACATCTCATCAGCTGCTGCCTGTCATCCGAGTCATTCTGCATCTGTGGCCTCGCGGGTGTGCAGGAGAACACTTTGCATTATTTAGATGGGCAATCACTCAAAAAAGGCCTCTGTGTTTGGCCGAGCAGACGAGGGAAAGGTCTAAAAATATCTCCTCTGCTGTGTGTGATTCTCTCTGTCATTTCAACGAGACCTCCCAGAACGTCCATTTGTCTCTGAAGCCATATTTCAACCAGAATGGGCGAAAGGATGAATGTCTTTGAATCGAGAGATGAATCATGAGGGGACAGATATTTTACGAGATGAATAATGTGACGAGTCTTTTGGCGATTAGACTCCATCATGGCTTCATTATATTCAGAAAGAGGAAGCGCAGGAGGCCTCTTGGAGTCTGGAAGGATCCTGGATGTGATGACTTGTGTTCTTCTGGTCCACTTGGCTTTCCACTGTTGCTGGTTTAACTGGTGTTACTGGTTGTTCTTTCAGACACCAGCTACATTTGGTAAATGGTAATGGACTTGGTGTTAAGTGTCTGGCCTAAAGACACATTGTACATGTTGCCGCAGGAGCTGGGCGTTGAACCCCCAACCTTCCAGTTGAGAGACAACTGACTCTACCAGCTGAGCCTCGGCCGCCCCATTTCTTTACCCCACTTCTGCTTCCCTCAGTACAGTCGCTCAACAAGATGCACAATAAGAAACTGAAAAGGTCGGAGATTGGAACCCAGGGGCGTTGAACGTTAGCGCTAACCTCCTGGCTAACATTCTCCTCCTCGGCCCGGCTCCGATCTGCTCTTGGAGCTGACTGAAAAAGTCTGTTTACAATCCATAGTTGGAGTTAAATATCCTCACCTGCTCCAAGGCATTGACTACACCGACAGTCATATCTGTACAGTTATCTTCAATGGACCCACCCACAACGTTTACATGACAAAATAAAAAAAGGGCTCATACTGTCTTCATTCGATCTCGTTAGTCTCAAATCCTGAAACTCTGACAATCTGAAGAGCTTTAGTAGCCAGTGCTCAAATCCAACATGGCCGCTCTGTACATCAACAGTAAGATTTGAGGTGTACACTAAAGTGTTTCCATGTTTCTTTCACCCACAAACTGTGACGTAGTGTGTTGTTATCGTCAGGTATTAGCTTACAGAACAAAGTGCTCCAGGAGGCGTCCATGTTGCTGGAATGGAATGCACCATAAGAAGATCGATAAAATTAGATTTTTGGTGCTTTCTGTCTGGTTATAGAGAAAAGTGAAGACGGATGATCAGCTCACTGGAGGAGCAGGAGGGATGAAAAAGAAAGAGATGGTGATGTGAATGAGACGTAAAGATAATCCCTCTGAGGTGACCTCACACTGAGCGTCAGGAGGATTCACATCTTCACGTTTCCTCGGGAGGTGCACCAGATTCCTCACTCTGCGCTCATTTATTTGATGGACAGAGAGACAATTATCAGAGAGAGAAATGCCAGAATCACTGATGCTGATGGGAGGAATCATTTGTGCACGGTCAGCACCATTTTTTCAATCCTCCGTCAGCTATCCGTCTTTAGTAATGAGGAATGAAGCTGACAGACAGCGTGCTAAACTCAAAACCAAAGATCATCTCTGATGCATCAATATCAAGGGATGCACATTTACTCTGGAGTTTATTATCCTCATCACTACCTTCATCAGAAAAACGTTTTCCTGACATGTTGGAATGCATTTGTGTTGCATGGGTTCGATCCCGGGGACTGTACTGAGAGAAACAGAAGTGTGGGGGAAGAAATAAAGGGCGGCAGTTGGTAGAGTCAGTCGTCTCTCAACCCTGAAGGTCGGGGGTTTGATCCCCCAGCTCCTGCAGCCACATGTCCGATGTGTCCTTGAGCAAGACCATTAACCCCAAGTTGCTCCCACTGCTTTATGTGAATGTGTATGAATGGATGAGTTAATACTGACGGACTCTTTACTCAGCAGCCTCTACCATCAGTGTGTGAATGTGTATGAATGGATGAGTTAATACTGACGGACTCTTTACACAGCGGCCTCTACCATCAGCGTGTGAATGTATAACCATACAATGTAGGTTCTTTTTGGAGAATTTTTAGACACCTATTACTTCATCCAAGGCATGGAATCAGACTTCACATATACATTTTGGTAAGATAAAGCTCCTACCTTTTGTTGTGGCCACTGTGCAGTGTCACTCCAGCCCTGGATGCAGCAGGTGTCCGGTCATTCTTCCTGTGCTCGCAGCGCCATTATGTAGAAAAGTAAATGCTCTTGAACAATCAGACAGAGACGATGGCTTGTGAATTGAGGATCTGTTTATTTCTCTCGGAGCAGTTCTTTTATAGCATCCCAATCATCCTTTCATGGGCAATCAACACACTGGGCAATTACAACATGTGTGCTATATAAAGACCATTTCCTAGAGGTTTCTTGGACGGACAAACTGGTCTCTTAACAGGAAAGAGTGGGTGGGTACGTGTGTATCAGAACATGACCTTATGACTTGGCCACATTCAGGGGTTAGATAGCTATTGGTTTGTGCCTGTTGTTGTCCAGATTGTGTGTTTCTGTTATCCTTCAACCTTTCAAACTACAACAGTTTCAGGAGTGAAACGAAATTCATGAAAAGAAGAATCCTCCAAACCCCCATGGAGTTAAAGAAGTTCTGCTTGGAAGAACTGCTGTTCTAGTTCTCGCTTTAAGTAATGAAATAAAGGTGTTTTCTTTCTATGAAGTCCACCTGTTTGATCCATCAAGAAAACTGGTTATTTTTCTAGAGATTAGTGTTTCATGAATGAGAGTGAGACACTTTCTGAGATGAAACTTCTGCTCTCAACATTTCAGAGACTTTGCATGTTAAAATGAGTTTGGACTAATGAGGGGGCAGGAACATGTATTTTTTAATGTGACTGTCTTCACAAGTCTGACTGTAAGTGACACAGAGGGAGCCCATCCAGGCAGAAGAAGTGTGCGTGGGTTTAGAAAGAGAGGACCGCTGAAGCCCCATCTGAGTTGAGTTTTTTTTTTTTCTTTCCTTTCCTCGGATAATAAGCTCCACCGCCATGAGGACTACATCTCCAGACACTGTGGAGGCTTTCAAAGAGCAACCATCTCCTTTCCCCCCCCTGAGCCCAATCTGGCCTTAGTCGTCAAGACATGTTTCAGCAAAGTACCCTCTGGCATATCCCCCGCTGATAAACCCCCCCCTCCCCCCGCCTGCTACTTCTTGATGTATCCACAGTATCTCACTCTAATGTTGGAAAATAAGAGGGGTGGGAAATGCAAAGAGAACGACTGCGTACACGCACGAAGGAGCAGAGAAAGAAACCTTAAATGAGCAACAGTCGGAGTGCGAGTTGAAGTAAACAACATCATTACGACTCGGTCGGCGCTTGGCCTCGTGAACCGGGGCCAAAAGCGTTTGTGCAGATGGTTGTTATGGTTGCTGCTGTAGTGTTTAGACGAAGGTAATTATGGCACAGAGCTGCAGACTAACACGAGTAAGTCTCCCACCCCGATGACACGTGGTCATTCTCAGATACTCGCTTTTTGCGGGGATTGAAATGATCAAAGAGTGAGATGAAAGTGAAGATGTTTCAGAGGTCGGCTTGTGATTTTGTCGGTGGCTCTTTTTTTTTTTTTCTGCTTTGGTGACGCTCGTTTTTTTAACAGAATTGAATCTGTCATCGACTGAAGTCCCTGTGAAAGAAATATCGACCAAACAAAAAAAAAATATCCAGGAGTATGTCTCCTTAGCTTTCAGCCACAAATGAAATGCACGCTTTTTACATTTCCCAGACAGAAGTAGGGCGAGAGAAAACTCTCTGTACACAAATTTGACAAGAATCCTCGGAGAGGTCAGAGTGCACGGGCGGAGAGGAGCGATGCCCTCAGAGCACGACGGGGCTGTGGTGTCTTTGTCAGAAGTTATTTCAGAGATATCGACCTCCAACAACAAAGCGACCATGACAAGAGGGGGAGGAAAGCGTTGATCGGGGTTCCTGCGGACCCTTAATAAAGTCTTCAGTCAGATTTTCTCTGTATATATGGAATTATAGCTTTTGAGACACACAGTACGACAATTGTGTTATAGTTTACTATTTGGAGGACAGGATACCCCCCTATTGGGTCTAGACCCTGGTGGTGGTGAGAGGGCCACGAAAATCAGTTTTGCACCTGTGGGCTAGGGGGGCTGCGGGACTGCATAGGTTATCAATCGACCAGAGAGATATGACTGTTAACCATGAGATGCTCAGGCGGTAATGCATCAGTCAGTTGTTTAAAAAATCTCCAATAAGCAGAAGAAGACGCTCAGCCAGCCGCTAGCTTGTAGTGAAAGTTATGGAGAACAAAAAAATGAAGACAAAAGTGGTGCCAAACGACCCGCAAGTACAATCCTGACTTCATTAAGTACAGCTCCGTGAACGGAGGTAACATCATTTTATTTATCAACCTCCTTTTTTGCTGTAATAAAATCTAATTATTTATTTTTTCTCTGCTCTGATTTGTTCCATGAATTGTTAGCCTGGTCGGGCCACTGTACTGGAAAAGTTGGGCCCCGAGGCCAAAAAGGTTAAGAACCCCTGGTCTAGACCCTGGTGGTGTTGGTGATACCCCCCTTTGGAGTCTAGACCCTGGTGGTGGTAATAGAAGAATGCAGGCTCTGCTGAGCTGGGACGGAGGCGGAGGAGGGTCGCAGCGATCGCACTGAAATGACAAACTGACTGCAGAAGAGAGAACAGGTTTTAAAATGTGACAGCAGCAGTGTTGATTGGTCGAGAGATGTTGTAGCAGAATCTGGTTGGTTGATTACTTAAAGAGTCAACTCACCAAAATCATCTGATGACCAGAGCAGGTAGACGGAGAGAGAGGAAGAGAGGGAGGGGCTTAGTAACAGGAAGTCAAAAGGATGAATGTGAGAGAATAAAACAAGTCGTCCATCTTACGCTGAGCTCCATCAGCGGTCTAAATGTTAATGGAGGTTATTTTATTCACTAGAAGAATGTGAGACACTCCCAACAGATCCCGAACATCCCCCTCCTCGGGGGTCCGGCCTCAGATCTCCTTCCGTCTCTGGGTCACAATTACCATTCCAACACTCCTCTCCCCCCTTGGCGTGGGTGGGCCGGCCGGTTTAATAGGACTTTTTTAATTAACTCAGACATTTCATGGCGCTGCGTAACATTTGGGGTTGCGCCGCTCTCTGGGTGCGTCTCGGTGCACTCGTTCTCTCCCCCTCGGTCGCCCCGGCAGATGGTCAGTTATTAGCGCTAATTAAAGCTCGATCATTGATCACGGTTTGTAATTGTATTTAATCTGAAATGTATTAATGATCAAAAAGCTGCAGCTGCATGCAGTGAATAATAATGTGGACGGGGACCAACAGAGGGGGTGCAGAGTGTCAGCGGGAACATCTCAAAGGGCGCCGTGAGCAGGTAGTCCCTGCTCGTGGCGTCGACCTCCCCATCAGAGACGGTTAGCGCTCGTTAGCTCGGCCTCATCACTGCTCATCTGGTTATTTGTGCAGCTCATTTGGAATAAGTGCGGCTAACATCTAAGCTAACATTTGGAGGCAAACTGCGGTGACATTTTTCTGGATCTAATGAAGACAAAATGGAGTCTTTGTAGCAGAGGGCTTCTTGAGGGAAGAGCGAGGAGACCTCACAGAGAATAAAAGTAGGTCAGCACGATGACATAGGGCGCCTGTGGACATGTTCTTTATGCTGCCGCCTCGCACACAGCCGCCTCGCACAGAGAGGAAGGAACCCAGAGTTGAGAACGCTAACAGCTTGTCATTAGAGGAAAACAGCCCGGAGCTGTTTATCTGATCATCGGAGGGCTTCCTGTCCGTCACATCGTGGAGTAAAACGAGTGTTTTAGACAACGTGCTGGATGTGTGACAGTGTGAAGATTATGTGTGATGGAGCGCCATGTCTCTCCACTGACAGCTACATCACAATATGATGATGATGTAATGTCACTTATACTGTATATATAACAGTCAATGATCTCTGTTCCTCTCGTAAAGTTCTTCTGTTTTAATTATTCCTTAACAGTCTCTTTTTCTCGTTATCTTCGTCCCTGAGGCTGTTTTTTTTTAATGCAGATTTTGTTTTCATCAGTGGCAGGGTGAAGCTCTGCATTGTCTAGGATTTAAAGTTGAAGGTCTTGAAAGTCTAAAAGTGTGTTTCAGAAAACAAAAGACCAAACGATCTGATTCCCACACGCTCTTCTTTCTGCAGAGGGAAACTAGCAGCTCGAAGGCTTTTCATGATGCTTTGCCGTTTTCTTTTAAAGATAAAGATACTCAGGTCGGACCAGAACCCGGGCCGCCCTCGCTCTAGGACTTTATCCTCTGTACATTGTGTGCGGGCACTAACCACTAGGCCACTGGCGCCCCCACAGTACTGGATTTTTAAACTTTGATACGAGTCATGTCAACAATCAGAAGATTTTGATTCCTGTTTCTGAACCGCAGCGACCACAAATCAAGTCCTGGCATCCTGCGGGTGATTTGGGTGGAGGAGGAAGGCGGTCTTTATCGGGCCAAAAACATCTTCACATCTGAAGCGTTGAGTACCGCTGTATCGGACAAACAATATATCCAAAAAAAGATAGAAGCGTAAGCACCGGAAGCTGCTTAATTATCACCATGTGACCTTTCGGGAGAATCACTCCCATGATTCCCCACCAGACTCGTCTTCATCTTTTTGTTATAGTTTTGATTAAGAGCCCCCTAGTGGTGAATTTTACAAACTGTGCCTTATAAGAGAGCAGCTCCCCCAGACTCAGATCCTCCTGCAGGAGCTTCCAGGACACACTAAAGGAACCATTTTTATTTTTTTGTTAAAAATATGATTGAAGATCTGGTGCTTTTATTTTGAAGCTTTTCAGATTTATTTTGTGGCCTTTTACGCCCTTCTATGAGGAGAAGAGGAAAGTTGATAGAGTTTAAAGATTAGGAAATCAGGGAGAGAGAGAGCTGGTAATGACATGCAGCTAGATGCAGCGGGTCGAGTGAGCAGATGACTAAAGCCTCTGTACATGGAGCATGCAACCTCACCGCTAGGCCAAATTACCAAAGCAAAGAAGTGAGAATAAAAGAAGAAGAGCCGAACAGAGAGCCCAGTTTCATCTACCTAAAGTGGTTTTAGACCTCATCTCTATTCACTGCATGTTAAGGAGTTTAACCATCAAGTGAAAAGAAGATACTAAAGAGAGAGAAAGTGTGTGTGCTCGGCTGCCGGCAGGAGGAATCATGAACACGGCTCCGTTTACAAAGAGACAGATTGACAGCCACACTTAATGACAGGAAATCTCTCCTACTGCTCCGGCTCTTGTTTATTGATTTGTTGTCAAGAATATCATAAAAGGAATCTGCAAAATCCCGGTGTTATTGTTGACCGCACGCTATGATTGACAGTCAATTAAAATAGGAATTGGATCCTCGGAGCGACACTATCCAGATGAAGGCTCAGCGTGCCAGGAGCGGCGGTCTCCAGAGTTAACAACAAAAACAGATACTTGGACTCTGTGTGAAGCTGTTAACAGAAGAAAAGATAATTCCTCTGCCGCTGACGGACGGGGAGTTTATGTGTTTGTCCTAATACTTATGAAAAACACTAAAAATCCTTTGCTGGGACTAATAGTCCACGAGAGAATCAAGGAAGATTCAGGATTCTGCAAACACAGATTAATGCTTCATGTTTTTAAAGTAGCTAAAATAAGTACTGCAGTCCAGATTCAAAACATCACAGAGGGCTGTCTCCACCCACCCGCCATGTGGTGGACTCTGAAGCTTCAGTGTTTATCCAGCTCTGCATGGGTCTGTAAACCTTTCTGTGTTCTAACCTCTCTCCATTTTTCAAAAGCATCTCCAATATTGATCCTAGTTTGAGCACGTTTCTGCTCGTGGAGCTTATTAGAAACATGCAGAGGCTTTTTAGGTCGGGTACAATCACTTCTATCTGAACCACTTCTCTTGCCCGCTTCCATCGCTGCAACACCTGTTGACCTGATAACTGCTCTCATATCTGGCAAACCGAGGGGCGTCCAAAACGGCTGTGTGGGGGCGTGTCTTAAAAGCGCCTACCTTCTCTGGTCCAAACAAATCCAGAGCATTCAGGAGCAGAATCTAAAGTTAGAAGGAGGACATACTGGCTGCTGCATTGTTGTCAGAGAAGCCAGCACTTCAACATGTTTCCTTAATGATCAGATAGTAAGATACCTTTATCATCTCACTCTCTACACAGCTCACTGATTGGACCTTTAGTCTTGTCTTTTCTTTTTACTCACTCTGCTCGAGGTGAAGTTTAGATTTAGATTGACATGGATGATATAAGGTCATGAACAAAGCTGTTTAACCTTGTTTTCCACGTTGTCAGATTTTCTTGTTTTCCAATAAAAGTGTTTTAACACTCTCACACTGGAACAGAAGGAGTTTAGATTTACACGGCTCCTGGTTGATATCGAGCATGTTTTTAAGGTCTGAACATATCAAAGCTTTTTGTGGATAATTTTCCTCATTTTCTGGAGACAGAAACACACGGAGCTTTTGTCTGTGGAAGGTTGTTTATTTGTTAACATCCACACTCTTAAAGCGCTCAGAGGCGGAGCTTTGTGGAGGAAGCAGAAGTATCCTTTCACCCTTAGTGGATTTCTGAGTAGAAGGAAAGCAAACGTAATGCAAGCCTTTTTCTCTCGTCTGATATCTCTAACAGCCACATGTTTGTATTGAAAATTATTCCCAACTTTTTTTTCCTCCCTTCCCTCCCTCAGAACACTTCGTCTGAAAAGCAGCAATCCCCTTTAACAGCCTCGTTCTCCACGGAGCAGCGCATGGTGCTTTTTGTGCGTCGATAAGAGTTTGTGAGTGCACAACGTCTTTGATCTGCCCTACCGGAGAAGATGTTTGACGGTTTAGCGGGGAGATGCCGGTGTTTACTGTTCAGCTTAGATACCCCCCCCCCTCCCCCCTCACACACCCACCCACCTACCCCATGCATACTCCACATCCAGCGTCTCTGTGTGCTGCTTTGTGGTTAGCACATTTCAAGCTTGTCTCAGAGTTCTGTCGGCCGGCTCGTTCTCTTTTTAAGAGGAGGCTTTAAACAGAGGCGGGCGCATCAGGAGAATAAAATGATTGAATGCAAAGTAATGCCCCTCGATAATTGAAAAGTGATGAGCCCTGCACGGAGGCCGCCCAAGTGAACTTTGAAAAGCATGCATCGCATTCCCAGAAATCCTCCTTTCACACAAGGATATTAATTAATATCTATTTATACCTAATCATTAAGACAGAAATGCATGTTTTGTTGTATTTATAATCACATGCTTGGGTTGGGACTAATTGTCAATTTGTGAGACTAAAGCTTAAAACTAATTGTTGTGTGGATATGTCATTTTCATCGGGTATTCCGGGTTAATTTGCGAGAATCCCTTCTTGGTGTGCACACAAGAGAAAACAACAGAAGCAAACAGAGAGCGTGCTGGAAGCTTCAGCGAGGAGTTTTCCTCTGCAGCTGATCTGATTGCTGTTTACAGTCGACTGCAATTTGAATATGACAAACGTTCCCCCCCCCCCCGGTTACTCCCGGGGGGTGAAGCCTGCATCGATCTCCATTGATGATCTCCTTGTGTTCCCTCTGCTCCGCACCGTGCGACCTTTGGACGACTCAGGCACACACACGGAGACAAAGGGCACGTCACAGCAAATGAGATATAGATTCTTTGCAAATGTGCAGAGCGTAGCGAGGATTATTGCTGCATTGTGTATATCATGTCGTTATGGTTTCCCGTGTCCATTTTTTTACTGTGTGTGAAGAATACTGACCAGCGGTGAAAGTGACCTTCATGAGGATTACAGAACGAGGGGGATCAATTCTAACTGTTTGACATGATTAATACAGACAGATATGTGAAGTGTTTCATATGATGCAGTCTCATAAAGCTTCGACCATCCTCCACGATGTTATTGAACAACTTCTCAGACATTTCAGCCAGCGGATAATCAGCCAAGACGTTCTGCATGTGCTGCATCGATTACAGTCCAGTTAGCAACTTCAAAGTTCACAAAGTGGAAGGTCAAAGTCTCCAGATATATCTGCAAAATGAATATCATCATTTGTTGCCTCATTTTATCTGCTCAGTATGTACGTACCAGGCTCAGCCACCAGGGGGCTCTCAATCAAAACAATAACAAAAGATTACGGCTGGCGGGGAATCATGGGAGTGATTCACCTGCTACTCGGCCAATAGTGCATGCCTATGTCGATGACTGACATCTCATCTACATCTGGGGTGATTTCTTCATGACACACTGAGGAGATTTAAAGTACGAGTGGTTTTCAGCACGGCATTAAAAGTATTGAGAAGATTTTTATGAATTATTTGGAGAAAACAGACACATCTATGTAACATTAGACATTTATCACCCCCATGTAGTTTGAATGGAATGATCCTCGTGCTTGACTTTGAGACTGATGGTGCGTTCATGTGTTGTTAGACACATCGTAAAAACGAGTTTCCACGTTGTAAAATGCACATAAACGCCTGCTTGAGTCGGAGCGACAATCTGGAAACTTTGGGAAAGAGTTAGATTCCCGACTTGACGACTTGAAGTTCATCACTTGGAGGACAAAATATGTTTTTGTAGGTGTTAAGATACGTTTTAATAATTCTCAAATATAACTCATAACAGAGACATTGCACACATCATCTCTGTCGACTGAGGCGCTGAGTACTCTACTACACGGGGTCATCTCTATAACCAAAAATCACCTTTTACTACTCTCATCCATTATTTGACCCCCGTTTGTTTGATCCTTTATTTTCCTGCTTTTTAAGGTTGTTTTTTTTTCAGAAAAAGAGGGAAAGAAAGAGGATGCAGCCAACTTTTTTTTTCTGCTCATTTTCTGCTGTGCCCATGATAATCACTGCAAAGAAGCCTGGGTAGTTAAAAAGTGTGCCCATCTGGTGAGGAAACTGGGACAAAGTGTACTTTAGAGGGAGGAGAGGATAACTCTCCTGGCCTTTAGGGCTGAAGCTGGGGAGAGTCGAGTGCACTGAAATAGTCGGGTAAAGATGCTTATTTTTTCATTCTTTCTTATTTTTAGACTTTCCTTCCGGGGGGGGGGGAGGTGCATTTGTGTGGCTGCAAAGGTCATCAATTTAAAGCTTCCCTTTCACTCGTTAATGACTGCTTGCACCGCGAGGAGAGCGCTAACTTTATGTGTCTGTGGTCAGGATGTGACCCTCCATGAGAGGCTGCATGGGGTCAACAGTCTTCACTAATAATGACGTCTTTGCATCAGGAGAGGAGAGTCCACAAATTGGCTTTTCAACTTCTTCGCCCAGTCCCGGACACACCCACTCTCCCGGGCCCAGTCCCCCCAGGAGTCGGGCCGTCCCAGCTCAAGCGTTCAGAGCATCATTATTCTCGCATCTCTTATCTGGAGATGGGATCAATAAATCCATGGATCCTGCCCTGACTGGACTCTGGTGTCCTCCGGCCTCTTATTTTTCCCTTTTGTCAATCCATGAGAACACTTATCTGCAGGAACACGCTGATGCATTGTGTGACGCCTCGGCGAAATGTTCATTAAGTTGTTTTTCAATGAGAGGCAGGGATCAATAGCAGGGCCGTGGTGATTCATACACCCCCCCCCCCCCCCCCCCCCCCCCCCCACCGATGCATCTGTGCTGATCTCTCCCAAGGATTAGCATGCCGGAAGACACAGAGAGGACGAGGGAGTCAATTAGCTGCTCATGAAATATAAATGATTATGCAGGTAAAAGCTAAAAAAGCTCTTTGATTTTTTTTCCCGATTTCAATTAAAAGTTTCTCATTCAGAGGAATGAATCGTTCTCATAATGTTGCACTTGCAATTTTTTTAAAAGTGTTGGCATCAATGAATAATATATTTTCATTTCCTCTGTGTGGGATAAACCTTCGGAGGCTCTTATCTCGTCCTTGTTGTCTTTTCTTATTATGGGCTCTTACAAACGTGTCGAGGAAAACTCAACCGCCTTAGAGCCTTCCACTTCCTGCCGTCTTCATCTTCATTGTTTTTAAGATTACAAATCACACGTTACCAAGGTGACCCGATCGATGCTCTGCAGACTCTGTCTCGCAGAACTTACTTCAGTTGCTGGGAGGATTTAACCTTTTTGAGAAACCTCAATAGACAACAACATTTGCCCTTCTTTCTTGTCCGACAATGAAGCGTGGGCCGGCGTCTGTGTGTGTGTGTGTGTGTGTGTGTGTGTGTGTGTGTGTGTGTGTGTGTGTTGTGCTCACACTGAAGCACCTGTATAATGCATAAGTTGCCAAGAGGAATAATGTTCTGTCAACAAAGCAAACTGCTGTTACAGCCGTGTTACATCAGCCTTAAGATGCCCTTGTTTCAGCCTCCCACAGGTTGTTGCACAAACACAATAAACATCCTGATGAATATGTTTCAGTCCGCCTTCCTGTGACCAGCAGGTACGATTAACATCTAAGTCACTTTCTGCAGACGCTCAGATGGCAGACATGCAGGACGTGCTTCATTTGCACACATTCCTGAAATCTGAATTGTAAATATAAACGAGTGAGAGGTTTCAGATTTCTATATCAGAGACGCTCTGCCAATGAAAGGCGTCTGATCCAACCTTCACAACAGGGTCCTAAGACGCTGACTAGACTCTTCTCCTCTGTCGCCCCCCGGTGGTGGAATGAACTTCCAAACTCCATGTGATCTGCAGAGTCCCTCTGCACCTTTAAGAAAAAGCTAAAGACCCAGCTCTTTCATGAATACCTACTAACTTAATGATGATGGTCTCCATATTATTGATGATGATGATGGTAATGACGATGGTTTTTGTTTGATAACGTCGACTTATAAGATGGTTTCTATACTGATTAGAGCTCTCAAGAACTGCCCTCAATGTTGTGCTTTGCCTCTGGTCACTTCCTGTCAGCACCTGTGTGTCCAATCAGACTCAAAGCTGATCGTTTGCTCTTACTGACATTGTTCCCTTTTTTCTAGATCCTTGCTTGTGTTGTTCTTACTCTCTGATGTACGTCGCTTTGGAGAAAAGAGTCTGCAGAGTGAATTGTAGAATTGTAGAATATCTATCGGTGTAATTAACAGAAAACAAGCAGTAAAGCATCCAGAGCTACACTTTAAAGCTTCCTCATTGATGCATTTAAGATAAAACACAACACTTTCTAATTCTGATTAGCAATGATTATGTTTAGTTCTCATGTCAGCTCGAGGTAGAGGATGTGGAAGCTGCAGTATATGTATGTTTAAACGCTGCTGACTCACCCTAGGGAAGAAAAAAAACTCATTCAACTCTGAGCATTTCTCCTGCTGGGTCTCAAAGTGAGTGTGGAGAATACAAGCAGCTATATGAAGCTAACTCGTCAGTGTGTGTGTTTCTTTTCTTTTTGTATCTTGCTGATATTGTTTCCCGCTCTGCACTCGTATGCACATATACCCTCGTCGTTATGGAGCCGTGTCGGTTGCAGGATGTGTATTTTTCTGAGAGCTTTACTCCCATCTGTCGAAACAGACTGAATCTGGGACATACTGCCTGCGTCGCAGTCGGAGATGCGTTCCCTGGATCTGTGAGGTGGACGGTTCGAATCAGGCCGTGAACCTTTGGGCCATGTGTCATTCTGCTCCTCCGCTCTGCTCCCTCGTTACTGTCAGCCAGGTGAGGCAGAACACGATGAGAACGATCTGAAGAAAAGGAAATGCTTCTCAGAAATCATAGTTACCTGTCAGATGGGATGACGTTTAGATGTTTCTAAGTATTTCTTCTCCATTGGTAGACTTTTTATTTTTAAATAAAATGTTAAGAAGAAGAAATGCAGGAGACTTTCTTCAACACCACTGCTTTCCAAAGTGTGGGCCGCGGCCCCCTGGTGGGCCGTGTGGGTACTGCAGGTGGGCCGCCATGAGTCAACCCTTTAAGTGATTAGTAAGGCGTGTCATAACTATTCATGGACATAATGTTTAGTAAACGTTTGTGTCTCTCCTGCCATAATATCATGTTGTCATGTCCAATAATTTTACCCTGACTGAAAGTTATAGCTGTAGTCATAATTTTTTTTTAGAATGGTCCCCGGAGTAATTTTGGATTGCAAAGCGGGCAGCCTTAAGTTTGGGAAAGGCTGTTCTACACCCTCAGCTGTTGGATTTTTTAATCGATGTAAATCAGTGAATATTAAATAACTTTGTCATTTTTTAGGCTTGAGATATTTTCTAGATGTAGCTGATGTAGCTGAGCTGATGTCAGGCTGCTGGAGCAGATGGGTCATCAGTACAGTAAAGTAGACCATGTGGGGGGGGTTACAGATTTCTCTTTGTAGCTATGGCATGAAGCTTCCTGATGTTGTGTAACTGGTGACAGAGGACGTCTGGGGGCTTCCTTGTATCAATCACTTCAGAGTCAGGCCTTTTGGTCTCAGCCAGTACCTCCCATAGTGTCTCCAACTGTACTCCATTTCACTGAATGTGCAAAATGTATTCTCCACATGCTGAATAGGACACAAGATGAATAGGAAGAGAAGAAACCAGCAGGTGGAACTTTAAAAAAAAAAAAGTCACACTGATTACTAGTTTCACTTCCCAAACAATGCAGATAAAGAAACAACCTTTTTGTCTCATCGAGCTCTGCTGCGCTCGTGTTTTCTATTCATGCGCTAATTTGTATACGCCCCCAGAGTCACCTCTGGCTCGGCTTCAGCAGGAACAGGAAATGATCGACCTCCCGTTGCTAACCCTGTGGGACGCCGCTGACCACAGCACTCAGCCACTCAGCAGTGTTACAAAGACATCAGTACAAACAACATATGTGACTGATGGAGAGCAACTGCCTCTGCTGGAAACGCTACATCTACCCGACAACAGGGAGCAACGCTGCAGTCATGTGGGGGGGGCAGGGCGGGGCGGGGCGGGGGGGATGCTCTTAGTGAAAGGATGAATAGTGAAGTGAATAGTTGATTGAATGCTGTTGGAGAAAGGGGGGGTAGACTGACACTTTGATCTAATGCTCTGTCAATTACTGGAGTCGGCTTTTATGGAAAACGTTTTTCTTTTATACCTCACAGCCGAGCTAACCGCGCACGGCGCCGTGTTTACCTGAGATTACACGTATGTATCAATGACGTTTTTTATGTGTCACAGAGCAAAGAGACCCCAGCCATTGATTGAGAACCTTTTTTGCATTTAGCAGGTGGCTCTTTACGATTTATGAGCTCGCTCACTCAGTTCATCATGAGTACATATTGACTCTCAGAGCGCCCCGCAGAGCGCCCTGCAGAGAGAGCGAGGCGTCAGAGAGCTTTGTGTTCAATTTTAAAACATGTGATTGTCCCTGACTCCGGTGGCACAAATAAAGATGTTTAATTTAAATGTTGCTTTACTGCAGGTTTATTAGGTTTCATTTTTAAAAAGAGCAAGGATTAAAAAAAAAAAAAAAAAAGAAGAGAAGTGTCAAGGGGCGGGACGTTTACAATCCTGATCTCTGATGTTTTAAATCTAGAAATTTAAATGTTGCACCTTTTTAACCCCAGCACAAATATATGTTGTTGTGTTTGTGGTAACGATTATGTAAGCATTTTTATTCTCCTACATCCCGTCTGCTGAGGTGAAAAATTTAAATAAATATGAATTTAGGTGCTTAAAAAAACATGCAAAACAAGACACTGTTGGAGCCAAAATGTGGATTTATATGATGCCATTATAGTTTTCTCTCTCTCTCTCTCTCTCTCTCTGTGTGTGTGTGTGTGTGTGTGTGTGTGTGTGTGTGTGTGTGTGTGTGTGTGTGTGTGTGTGTGTGTGTGTGTGTGTGTGTGTGTGTGTGTGTGTGTGTGTGTGTGTGTGTGTGTGTGTGTGTGTGTGTTCCCTCTACTGGGCACTATGCAGAGCCTGGGTGGATGCTGTGCTTGAAGCCCGTCCTCCAAGTGATTGAATGAGAGCAAACATATGTTAGATGTTTACGTCATTGTATCTGATTCGATCAATTTGTTTATTACTTTGTTTGTGGACGCAGTGAGACGTTTTTTTTTTTTTTTTTGCATTCTGTTCTGACATATTGAGAATTGTGTAAATAAACGGATCGAGGTATTTCCAGATTGAAAACAGATTTTGAGCTTCCACATTCATCCCTGAAGTTACTTTTTTAGACAATATCGGGTTTGTTCAGATTGGTCGCTGCACTCTCCTTTAATGAAATGATGATCAAACAAAATTCAAACAAATGAACTGACTTTAGCTCTGTTTGGCTGCATCCACAGCGTGAAAGCCAGGGGCGTGTCCAGAGTTTTTGGACTGTGGTGGCCCAACGGGGGGCACTGACCTGTGCAGGAGTGTGCACACAGCTGAATGAAGAGCTTTTATTTCCACCTTCTGTCTACATTCATCACATCGACTTTCAAGTAACACAAGATAACGGCAACAAGTACATCTTCTAAACGTCATTATTCAAGGACTCTAAAACAAAATGTATGTCCAAAGTCAGGATTTAAAGTATTTAAAAAATGCAAACAAACATCTGAACACTGAAAATTATGAGCCGCCTGCTGCAGCACAACCTGAATGGTGGATTTCCACATAAGTCCCGCCTCTTGGAAGGCAAACAACCAATCGTAGTTAAAGAATTTTGTGGCGGCACCTTGTGTGGCCAATAAGAATTCAAGGAGGCACATGCCACCCCTCTGGACACGCCCCTTGTCAAAACCAAAAATTCGATTTATTGAAGTAATCATTTTTTTGTGTTTATGTTACTATAAATGATTCAGGTCTGAGGGTGATGTGACTTTGATCAAATCGGTCTGATCCACTGTAGTTGAAGCATTACAGTTTTTTTAAGTGGTTAAATGTATGAATTGAAAGAGTGCTGCACACTCACTGAATTGGACTGTTCTGCACCTGCTTGCTTTTCCTCCTGCAACAAAAAAAAAACCACAATGCTGTTAGAAAAATTAATATTTAGTCTCCGTGCTGTGTCCTGGCCTCAATCAATGCGGTCTTTTTCTGGAATCACTCAGCGTATTGGAAATGTCAAATCCATCTTGGCGGCCTCTGTAATGAGGCAGAGGGGTGCTGGCTTAAAGTCATTCATTTTGTTTTATTGACCATTGGATTCCATAAGGAAAATCACACGCCGACTGAGGCTTTCGGTGCCATGTTAATGAAATCGTGGCGCACCTTGAACATACTGCTAGAGGTCCTTTCAGAGGCGAAGCCAGAGAGCACGTTTGGACATCATGGCGGAGGTAAATCACGTCAACGCCAATGTCACGCACCGGCCCTATACAAGGAGGGTTTGCACTGAAATAACTCTGCATGTTTTCCTGCTCTGAACCCGACTGAACATCAGCTGAGAACTGAATCTTTCCCTCATGTTACATTGACATCAGATGATGCTTTCACATTCAAACAAAACTCCTGAACACCTCTTTAGATATTCTGAGTGAGCTGCATGTGTGAACGTAAACAGACACATTTCTAACACTCCCTTTAAACTTTCCCTGCCAAACCCCGAGTAAATCTTCTCTGTGACGTCGTGGGGAGCTGATGAGATGAAGCAGGAAATATTCAGGAAAATTCACAGCAAGCAATCAGAAGTGGGTGTTGATGTTTACATCCACTGCACGTAATGAAGGGGTCAGCCCTATGTTCCCACATGCCAACCTGCTAGTTAACACGAGGCCTCTGTGCTACTTAGTTTAGTTTGTTTATTTAAAAGGACAATTTGCACTTACATTAAATGTTTGCAATAAACAAAGAGATGGACGCACCAGATTTAGCTAAAAGCTACATTCCATCTGTAGTCCATTGCTACTGGATAACAGGTTGGGTGTAATTGGCGACCAAATTGGGAGAAAGGGGGATAAAATCTGATTCAAATTTATGAATAAGGAAATGTGGGAACCTAGGAACGCTCCCGTAATGAAACTGCTTCATGAGGTTTTTCTGTTAGCCGGTATGTTCTCCTTGCTATTGCTAACTTGTTGAATACATACAGTATTAATATCAAAGTCAAAAACAGACTCTGTTGCATTGTCCACCACCTCTTGGACTTCCTAATTCCTGCTTCCTAAGACCCCCATCTCCCCTCTTGTCCTACATGGAAGGTCTCCTGCTTTGAGGTGCATGTGTGAACAACCAACGTTGGAAGATTTCAGGAGCAACCTGCCAGAAATTTTAAATAATGCATGTGTGAACTCTGTCACTAAATCCGCAGAGAAATCCACCCGTTGACTTTGGATAAAGAGGGCGAGCCCGTTTATTGCTGCTGCTGCTGGGATGCAATCCAGGACATGATCAACCCAGTGATGGGTCACCTGGGGGTGGCGGGGTCTGATGTTGAAAGACCTCAGGAACGTCACTGATGATGCATTCAGGCGCATCCTAGAGATGAATCTTGCAAACTTGAAGAATTTAAATATAGCTATTATCTGGTGAAAACAGATCACAGCAACACTTCTGTTTTCACGCTGCAGATATCAGCGCTGCTCAAACAGATGTTTGGATGTCTGAATATATTCTTGTTAAGTGTACTTCTCATTTAACAGTGAAGCTCGATTATCTGCAGTTCACATGTGGGCTCGCTCTCCACAGAGGCATGATTAAAGGTAAAATACACTTAAGTGCCCCCTGGGCTAAGGACTACATTAGACCAAAGGGTTACACTTTCTAAAGCTCACAGTTGGACCGGCATATGGTTTAGGCATGTGGTGAAACAAATAGCCGTGCACACAATGAAAGAGTTGAGTAATTCCATTTGCGATTGGACGAAACACTTTGCAAGAAGATACATGGGCAGAGAGGGAATTGAGTGTGTATTCAGCAGTAATCCTGGAGAGAGGGGGGCAGGCGGATTCAAGCTGTGCAATTACCAGAAGAAAGAAACAACACAGGACTCTGCACATCTGCTCACAACAGCTCTGTTATTTCTTAATTTTCCGAATTCAGCACAACAAGCTGTATGCTGTATGTGCCCTGAAGAAGAGAGTCCTTCTGGCTGAATCATTGCCGTATGTGCTGGTCACTCTGGGACGCGTCCAGCTGCATGATGGTCCAGCTGCATGATAGAGAAATGATTTGATAAGCTGGATGTACGACATGTTAACTGACTTCTGCCTCATTTCATCTCCTGATGTTTCAGGGAGTTTTGTGATGCTCTCACTCCTCCTGCAGTTATGTGTCAGGTTCAGGACTTTTCTCGTCTCTTCTGTCGGTGACCCTGTTTTCTGTGTCCTGAGGCGATACCCAGGCTGTCCCTTAGATTTTGGTTTTTACCTCAGTGGAGTCCAGTCAGGAACCCGGGGCCTGCTGGGGAAGCAGGCAGCGAGGTCTAATGATGAGAGGAGGGGATTTGTGACCAACCTTACCCCCCCCCCCCAAATAACACACACATACTCTCATCTCTGTGCAGCAGAACTCTGAAGGCCCTGGAGTGTCAACCCAGTTGTCTCTGAAGTCAGTGTGCAGATACTGTATACAGGTCAACATGGCGGCTGCAGTCTCACTCGGTGACGCATGTTCATCATCAAACTAAACCAAGTCTGTGTCGAAGACTGAGATACAAATATTTGACACGATCTATAATCAAAACTTGAATTTTACATTCTGTTATTGAGACATGCTGTAAACACAGGATCCTGATAACATGCACTAATTGAGAGATGTCAGAGTGAGGGGGGGGGGGGGGGGGGGTGCTCTGGAAGTGCACTGGCTCCCCTCCACTACCAGACTTGTTCTGCACTCAGACTTGACCCGGAGACCCTTCAGTTCCCAACCCAAGTCCCTACAGACTGAGCTACTGCCGACTAGTCGAGAGGTGAAAAAACACTTTGACAAAACAGTCAAAATGAAGCACAGTTCCTTTTCCTCACCCAAGTATCTCAAACGTTATTTTTTAATCAATGATACAAAATTAAAAAATGAGCAGTCTAAACTTTGCACGACTAGTTTTTCTTTGCTGCACAAGAAAAATATTTCTTCAGATCTTTATAACATAAAAACCCCAAAATATGTTTTTTATTATCCCGAGTAGACGATGTAGGGCGTCTCAACCAAAAGCTTTAAAGCTTGCAGAAAGAGGAGGGGGAGCATAGCATTAAAAAAAAAGTGTTTTTAAAGTGAAGATTCATTTAGTGTGTGTCAGTTAAGCTTTGTCAGGAAAAGGCTTCAAAAAGAAAACTATAGAAATGAAAAAGATTAGCAGCAGAAGTCGTGTTCATCTTGTGTTTTTTAAGAGTTTATACGATTGTATACATTTCAGAAACTCTCTCTGAGGCGCACTCTCACTAGCAAAGTTGTCCCGTACCGTGCAGAACATGATTGTACACTCCTCCTCATTCCCCCCGCTGGCCTGCACTCACACTGCTCCAGGCCTGCATAACGTCGTAATACAACACATGAATGAAGACAGGAAGACTTGAGAAAAAAAATGGACGTCGGAGAACAACACAGAGATCATGACAGCTACTTCATTGACTTTGTGGAATATTTCAAGAAAAACCATGCTGCCTTTTGAACTTTAATGAAACCAAAAGATATTTTTGAGAAATCTTCTCAACCCTTATGAAATCTATTTTATAATATTTAACAGTTTATTGATGTTGTGTATTTTTTTTGTTCTCAAGTATGGTTTGTTTTATGAGATATTTTTATACTTCAGGGATGCAATCCTAGTGTTTCTGTGTTTGGGTGATGTATTTGCTTCCTGAAAAAGGGGGATCGGCCCATTTAAACAGTGATGTCAGAATTTAAAGAAGAAAAGAGTTAGATGTATGTTATCTATAAAGAGCCTCAAAGAGGTTTTTAGTGATTCAAGCTTATTTTGTTAGTCAGATACAGACAGAACACTTCCAGGTTTCTCCTGAATGAAGGCGGTCCACGTTGTGTACCCGGGTTTGTACTCGTGCATAAACTGTACCGTGCAGAAGCTCACCTCTTCAAAGCGTGCCAGGGTCGAGGAAGTGTACCTTGAGTCGAATCAGAGCACTCACACTAATCAAAAGAACTGGACTTTAGGGGTGAAGGGTGCTTAGGCACATTCAGATACCTAGTGTGAGTGTGTGATCTTTCTTGTTGAAATAATGTCGTTAAAATGATCTTTAAATTGTATTTTTTTAAATATTAATTTATCCTGATTTGACTCCAAAGAGTTAACGAAGCCTCTGTCTTCCTCTGAAATGTGTCAACAGCACAGAACGTGAGAAGTCAGCGTTTCACATTACTGTCGCTCTCATTCCTCCGGGGCAGCTCGACAGCATCTTAGTGTCAGGATTTGGAGAGTCGCTGGCTTTTTAACCATCTGAGCTGACAATACCTCCATTTCCTGACAGCTTAAATTCATCCATTCTTGCTGCCTGGTGACAGCAGGAATCTTCTCCTGCCTACTCTGTTTTTTTCTTTTCCTTCTACTGCGTCGCTATGCCTTCCCCTCTATTCTACTATCAACTCTCTTTAATGGCATTTGATGGGCATGTCAGAAAAATGTTGAGTCACTTCCAGTTTTTTAGTGTCATTTCATCTTTTTTTTCCCAATGCAAAACTGGAAAGACGTCAAGTTGCTACTGTCTCCAAGAAAGGGACAAGGAGAGGATTTAGAGGATGGCAGGCGTGGAAGCATTACAGTGATTAAAGTCTTTGCAGAAGCTGGCCTGTCTGTCTGTGGACTATACACTATTAATATTGGCTCTGGCTGCTGGTATTGTGTTGGCACCGGAAACAAAAGGCTGCTGCTGCTGGTGATGTGTTACGGTGAGAAAAATATTCGATTGCTCCCTCCGTTCAACCTCGGCTCGGTTCAGCTGCTCACACTCTTCTGTCCATCATTAAAAAGCTCAGAGAATCGCTTTGCACCCCCCGGGCTCTGCAGGTGTGTGGAATCCATACACTCTGCAGGAATAGTATTTTGAATATAGCCTACGATATGGTGATCGCATGTGGTGTCAATATTGCTTTTTTTTTTTCTTTCACTGCAGGAGGAGGAAGTGTGAGCCTCCCTGCTGATTGCAGATCCGCGTCTAATAGGCTCGCTCCATTTTTTTGCGGACTCCGGTTCCTGGTGGCTGTTTCTTCAGAGCACATACATTCACACCTCTCCCCGGCTTCCCCCGCAGGTGGAGTGCGAAATTCCATTTGTTTCAAGGCAAGGAACCAAAGCGCTCCCCTCTGCCCCCGTGACAGGCCGTTTTGTCTGCGGCTCCAGACACTTCCCATTCAGCTAAACAGGTAGAACTCAACAGTAGAAGTCAGGGCGGCTAATGGTGAGTGATTAGAGAAACTTCAAGCTGAACCCAAAAAGCAAACGCTTCTGCCTCATTGGTGCGGTGGCCTGACCATTGTTCCGCGGTGTTCCCGGTGATAAGCAGACAATTAGAGCTTCGACTGAGCATCAGCAGGGGTCATGAATCATCCAGTCCACCTGGTTCAGTTTGAAATCAACCCCTTAAGAAGCACGGTTTAACAGCACTGCTTCATTGTGTGCTTTTAGCTTTTAAGGAGCTCCACGACTGGAAGTGACATAAATAGGTCTTTTACCCAACAGTGAAGACAGGGCACTTAAGCGTCATTCGGCATGGTTAATGACTGACCTTTCTGAGGCCGTGTACAGGGAAAAAGCCCTGAGAAATGAGTCTGCCATCCAGAACCGCTGATAACCTGCTCGCTGACCTTGACTGCAGGTAAACACCAGGTTTTGTTTGTGACTCTCCTGTAAAAAGCTGCGACCGCTTGCATGTACCCGACGGCACTCTGGGACCTTCCTCCGAGGCGTGAAGATTTAGTGCCTCGTGCCACAAAGTTTACTTCCTGACTGAGGAATAGAGCGGGCTTAATGAGAATGAGGAATTCAAAATGCTAAATCGCCGCGGTTAGAGCAACCACCTGTCTCTGGTGTGCCCTGGTAATTATCTTGCATCACTACTTTCTCATTTCTGCCCACCGAGATGACATTAGCATAGAACGGGAATGGCTCTGCATACGCTCGACGAGGCACTCGGCTGATTGCATGCCTGTCTTGACCCCCCGTGTCCCAACACACACACCAAGCGGAAGGAAGCTCTCCAGCTCATAATGAACCCATAGGATGTTTTTTCTAGCCCCTCACATATAAACAAAGGGCTCAAATGTTAGACTTTGTATAAATTAGCATTAATGACTTCATTATGTGTCTGGACACTGTTGTGTTCTCACAATCAGCACTTCATTAAGGGCTGTAGGACACTTAATTGAACTTCCTGTTCTGTTTAAAAGTGTGTTTGACAAGTTGCACAAGTGAACACCTGGCCCTGTTTGGAGCAGACATTACTGGTGGATGTTCATGAGCACCATGTGTCAGATTTAGGATGCTTGATTTAAAGAGGACATATCATCCCCCTCCTCCACCTTTTCTAACAGCCCCCTCCTCCACCTTTTCTAACAGTCCCCTCCTCCACCTTTTCAAACAGTCCCCTCCTCCACCTTTTCAAACAGTCCCCTCCTCCACCTTTTCAAACAGTCCCCCTGTGGTCTAAATGAAACATCTGTGCTTTGTTCAAAATATAACATGAATGAAGCACCAGAGGAGGTTTGTGACCCTGTATAAACCAGCTCTCTCAGAATGCTCCGTTTTGGTGTGTGTGTCTCTTTAAATACAATGACCCAGATACAATGTAGACATCACTCCTCTGTAGAGAGAATAAAAATGGCTGACCTGCGTTAAAGTTTTGCTCTAGACTGGGGGTGGAGTCCATGTGTGGAGATATCAGGGGAGGGGAGGGGATTCTTTTTTTTTACCAGAATCCCACTGTGACATCACAAGGAGAGCACATTTGAAACAGAGCATTTTTTTCTGTGTTGTAAGACTTATGCAGACCACAAACAAAGGACTGGATGGTTTATTTCACATGTTGTGGGTCAGTAGACTCTCAGGTTACACAGATATATGTTCACAAACACTGAAGAAGTAGATTTTTCATATTTTGTCGCCTTTAAGTCTTTTAGCTCCGTTTTAAAGTGTATTTTAATGAATACGAGACGCTTGAGGACTATCTGAAGAGCAGATTAGATCAGATGTTTGGACTATTTTCATGAACTTGAAGCAGGGTTGAATTAGCCTCGGTGCGTAATGCCATCACATGATGTATGTGTACAGATGTTTTGTTCTGCTCTTCACTGAATCTGAATGTCTTTTTCTTTTGCTGTAGATTAGACACAAATGATTCAAACATGCCGTGACGCAGAGGCTTAGCGACTGTCAAAGATTTTTTTCCCTGCAGCCTGCAAATGTTGTCGACATTAGCCTCTTTAGGAAGTTGTCAATCTCAAACCTGTGCAAAACAAATCAGCGTGTGGCGGCGAGGCGGCGGAGGAGGAGTGAGGTGCAGATGAGACAGCTGATTACAGGAACACCTTTGATCAGAACTCACCGACTGACAGGATTTATAAATAGTGCGGCAGATGAGTAGTGTTACAGTACAGGGAACGATCAAGTGTCTAGGATGGAGTGATGGAGAAGAGAAGAAACTTAGAGATTGGTCTTACATAAAACAACACAACAACGTCCACATGATGCAAATCATGGATCGTTGTCTTTTTCCCAAAATAAAAGGTCCAAAATAAATTAAAAAAAACCCGAAATAATCCCAAAAAGGACGAGAGTATGTGGTGTTGTTTGTAAATAATGCTGAGTAACTTTACCCCAGTTGCAATGCTAATTCTGTTAGCCATGTAATGCTGTTTTCCATCATGTGTTAGCATCAAGCTAACAGATACTAGCACCCCCTCCCAGCTCAACTTATAATAAATATTTTCTGATGATTAAAATGTGTGTGAGTTTTTTTTCAATCCGCTGTCGACTCTGAATGAATTACCCGGATGTTTTCCCGGCCTTCTTAGTCTTTCTTGGACCTGAGTTGTGTCAGGTGTTCCTCGGGGACTCGCGCCTAATGGCCTTTATCGATTCAGGCTATGGCCGTATGGAAACCTGCTTTTCCCAGGTCTCATTTTAATGTGGCTTCTGCACCTTTGCACCACCAAGCTGTCGATTGGCCTCTGCGTCTTTATGGAGCAGTGGGGGCGAGTGAGTTAATGATATCACCACAGTGTGAAGATTAGAACTCAATTATCTGCCTGCGCCATGGACCTGGCTCCTGCCCGACGTATTAATCATATTTCTTGATAGAGTTGCGGTGAAAAAGAAGCTCACATCCACATTAAAAAAGGAACAGCCTTGCAGATCCTTTCACTTCAGTATTCTGCAGGATGTTTTTATCTCTCCTGTGAAAATGTCTCTAATATGTTGTCCTCTTTAGTCCCTCCGTCCGGTCCTCTGCAGATCAAAATCCTTCATTTTTTTGTGAGTCACAAAACCTCCCTGAGCTTATTTGGCCTTCTAGTCCAGATATGAAGATTTTTATTTCAATGTTCAGATCACTAAATTGTCCTGAGGTTCCTCGTATTGTTCATTTATGGTCAAGGTTTTGCTTTGAAAGAGTCTGAGAATAGGAACGTACCTCATTTCAAGGATAGTGTCAGAAGCACCTCTCACACAGATTAAATAAAAACCTTTGAACTTCCTCCAACACTGAAAGAAAGTCTCTCATGTGGTCATTCAGTTTCAGTTTCATTGTTCTGTTTCCACGTCCCCTTATTTGTTAACCCCCAATTTCAAAATACTCCTTTGCACGCTGTGGTCCGTCAGCGCTACGCCATAGTTCAATGCCACTCTGGTCAATGATTGTGTTTCCACAGCGAGCGCCACCCTTTGTCTCCAGAGCGTGCCAGCAGCGCCACTATGCTCTGTTTCAAATATGCTGCGAGTCTATTTTCTGATGGAGAACGCTGCACCCATGTGTCAAGCTGGACAGAATATGACAACCCAGACAGGAAGTCAGGTCAATTTTCAAAATAAAACATTGTTTTTCATCACTTTATCAACACAAGGTTAAAACAGGCGCCGAATGAACAACAAATCTTGTAGTTCTCCTGTGATCTTGTAGTTCTCCAGTGATCTTGTAGTTCTCCAGTGATCTTGTAGTTCTCCAGTGATCTTGTAGTTCTCCTGTGATCTTGTAGTTCTCCTGTGATCTTGTAGTTCTCATGTGATCTTATAGTTCTCTTGTGATCTTGTAGTTCTCATGTGATCTTGTAGTTCTCCTGTGATCTTGTAGTTCTCCTGTGATCTTGTAGTTCTCCTGTGATCTTGTAGTTCTCCAGTGATCTTGTAGTTCTCATGTGATCTTGTAGTTCTCCTGTGATCTTGTAGTGCTCCTGTGATCTTGTAGTTCTCCTGGATCTTGTAGTTCTCCTGTGATCTTGTAATTCTCATGTGATCTTGTAGTTCTCATGTGATCTTGTAGTTCTCCTGTGATCTTGTAGTTCTCCTGTGATCTTGTAGTTCTCTTGTGATCTTGTAGTTCTCATGTGATCTTGTAGTTCTCCTGTGATCTTGTAGTGCTCCTGTGATCTTGTAGTTCTCCTGGATCTTGTAGTTCTCCTGTGATCTTGTAATTCTCATGTGATCTTGTAGTTCTCATGTGATCTTGTAGTTCTCTTGTGATCTTGTAGTTCTCCAGTGATCTTGTAGTTCTCAAGTGATCTTGTAGTTCTCATGTGATCTTGTAGTTCTCCTGTGATCTTGTAGTTCTCCTGTGATCTTGTAGTTCTCATGTGATCTTGTAGTTCTCATGTGATCTTGTAGTTCTCCTGGATCTTGTAGTTCTCCTGTGATCTTGTAGTTCTCCTGTGATCTTGTAGTTCTCATGTGATCTTGTAGTTCTCATGTGATCTTGTAGTTCTCATGTGATCTTGTAGTTCTCCTGGATCTTGTAGTTCTCCTGTGATCTTGTAGTTCTCCTGTGATCTTGTAGTTCTCATGTGATCTTGTAGTTCTCATGTGATCTTGTAGTTCTCCTGGATCTTGTAGTTCTCCTGTGATCTTGTAGTTCTCATGTGATCTTGTAGTTCTCCTGGATCTTGTAGTTCTCCAGTGATCTTGTAGTTCTCATGTGATCTTGTAGTTCTCATGTGATCTTGTAGTTCTCCTGGATCTTGTAGTTCTCCTGTGATCTTGTAGTTCTCCTGTGATCTTGTAGTTCTCCTGTGGCGTGCACGGAGTATATAGGGATTGGGGGCAGTTTTGTCTCCCCCTTTTGGAAACTAAAGTAACTGCAGTAATAACAGAAATTCCTTTGTTTTTCTCTCCAGATGTCGATTGCTCTCTTCTGTGATTTGAATCTTTACTCTGAACATCAAGTTTTCTTTCATCTGATGCTTCAGAAACATCTGTTGGACGCCACTCAAGCTCCACACATCGGTGTTGCCTGCTCCACCTTCATGTCATTTCATTGGCTAACCAATTAGCACTGCTCGGAGTCTGACAGCCATTTGCTGATTCCATCTCTCTTCTCTCTATGTCATGTAACAGGAAATCAAGAGTGTTTTGGGTTTTAAATGTTGGCTGGTCACCACAAAGAAATCTGAAGATGAATAGTGAATATAAACCTCAGAATAATCTTTGATCGTCCAAAAGAAATTTAAGACTTTTTTAATCATCAGGAAGTTTACTGACGTAAGAGAAGGAAAGCGAGCAAACATAAGTCATTCATTTTTGAACAGTTGATGTATGTGTGGTTTCCCTCAGATGTTTAGCAGTCACCTTGTTTTCTCTTTAATCATGGTGCATCATGTGGGGAAGGCTTTGTGCGGCTCCTGAAGGTCAGAATGTGCAGCGGTCTGCTTAATAGAGGTGTGTTTCATCAGACGACTCCTGCACTTCCTGCGAGGCACACACAAGATTCACTTTTGATGTGTTTTTTTTTTTTTTTCTTCTGAGAAAAATACAAGCCTGGTGATAGTAATGACATCGCCCCGCGGTCCGCTCGCCGCCGCTGATTGAAGAGTCTATTTTGGCTTCGGGAGTTCTTGTCAGTGGGACGCAGGCTCCTGGAGCAGGTCGCTGTGATCTTCCCGGCACCCAGCGGAGCTCACAAACAGGCCCCCCCCTCCCCACTCCTCCACCACACGTCCTGATGGAGCGATGTGACCCCCCCCCCCCCCAGAGAGAGCGCCCTCTCAGCCAGATGCCAGCCAACGCCGCCTCCTACTGCTGCACCTTCATTAACATACCCGCAGACCTGACGAGGACAACAGAGCTATAAGAATCTCTTCTTTTGGGCCTCTCTACACCTCCAGTATGACATCACAGCTGTTCTGATGTTTCCTCTCCACGTGTCGGCCCCGCCTCTCGTCCTCTGTGGCAGCGCCGAGACGAGACAGGGGAAATCAATAAAGACAACATTGTGCTTTGACAAATGACATGAAACACCTGAAATCACGCACCAGCTTAAAAAAAAAAGTGTGAGATGTCAGAAGAGCTTTGGTTGATAAAGTGGCTCTTTTATTTTCTTGATTTTTTTGGAAGTTCTTGTTTGGCCAATCAGGTCGTCCGAATCAGTCACACGAGGATTGATTATATTTCAGGTGTAATAACAGAAACAGCAGTGCTTTAAAAACATGCATGACTATTTTTATTTCTGCTGTTTTTTGTTTATAAAAGCAATAAATATATTTTCCAAAAAGAAAAGCTATTTGAAATATGAAAAATAGCTATATTAAAAAAAAAAAAAGAAAATAAACATGCATGACATCAGTCTTCACATACATGTAGCTGTCATGTCGTCCATAGCGTTCACTCCCACAGTGATGATCTGTATTTACAGCCCCCCCCCCCCCCCCCCCCCCCACGCTGCTTTAATTACACACCGAGAGTCAAAACACTCCCGTCTGATTAGCATTTCAGTCTCATACGAACAGGTGTGCAGTGTTCTGTAGTGTTACCAACAAAGAAAGTGAGAGCTTCACCACCCACACAACAGGGTGACTTTCAACCCCTTCGTTTCTTTGAAGTCAGATTCAAAGCGTAAAAACAGAGAGGTTGGGAACACACACAGGAGGAGTGATTTCCCTTTTTTTTTTTTTTCATCCTCCATCCTCTCTCATAGTGTGGTCAGCCTGAGTTCACTCTTCATCACAAAGACACTCTCTCATCTGTGAGTGTAAAAAAAAAATGGATTTGTACCAGCGGCAGTTTTGATTCAGGGGGTTTGTTATAAAACTGTTCCCGTTTGAAGAGAAGTCGACACATAACTTTCCAATCAAATCTGGTCCGACTTATCTCTATATTTTTTTCTGTCTGAGCATCTGAGCATGATGGTTGGTTTTATATTCAGCTGAGGTGCCGAGCGCCTCGGTGTCAGGAGGTGAGGACAGTAAGAGGTTTGTCAGGAGGAGAGCACTTGTAAATAATTTAACTATTCCCGGAGTAAAGGGTCAAGGCTCCTGCATCCATTGGACGCTCCTGCTGCAGGCGCTGCTGGGGCTGCGGGGCGGGCTGAATATTTACTTTCACTTTTCAGAAACACCTCGCCTGAGAGTTCTTTCTCACACACTCAGACTCACTCACAGGTTTGTGTTTTGGTCTTCTCAAGGTTCCGGGATAGATTTGTCTAATTCATGCTCACACTGATGATCATGTTGGTTCCCCGGGTTGAAGGTAAACTGCAGTGTGTTGTGTTGAAAGGTGAATCTTAACGCACACTCTCACATACATTCATCTTATCATTCTGTTCAAAAATTCAAAAGCCGTTGTGTGCTGGGGAGCAGACGTGATTTTTAGGGAGCTATATATGCACATTTCCTTTTTCAGATTTTATCCCCCTTTCTCCCAATTTGGTCGCCAATTACACCCAACCTATTATCCAGTAGCAATGGAATGTAGCTTTTAGCTAAATCTGGTGTGCCCATCTCTTATTTAATGTTGTTTAAACATTGTCCTTTGAAGAAATTTTAAGAAACTTTTTAAATATGTGGGAACATAGGGCTGACCCTGATTTGGGAGGAGGGTGGAGCTGGAACCTCTGACGTCGTGTCAGAGAGGAGGATGCTCACATTCAGTGAAAGACTCATCCCCCCACCATGCACCACTGAACGCCACAGGAGGTCACTCCTAACCTTTGGCCATCAGACTCTATATGACCTCCCTTTGAGAGTCAGACACTCGGGGGCTTTCACACCTGAAAAACCCCCTAACATGTCCAGGAGGAGCTGCATGTGTGAACGCAAACAGACACATTTTTCACTCAGTTTCTCCTCCAGCCTCCTCATATTTATTCTGCAGAAAGTCAGAGTGAGCTGATGTGAGAACGCAGCTGGATATAATCAGGAGAATTCACCTGGAGCCAGTGGGAGGGACTTTTGTATACTGTGACTGCTGCACGGTGCGTAGATGCTACGATCTCCGTGCATGTGATTTCTGCAATGCACCGAGTACCCTCCGGGGACAGCGCACTTCAAACCAAAAAACAAGCTTCAGCTTTTTAAGATGACGCCTCCAGTTTGCTAATGATGTCAGAGTTGTGATGTCTCCATCACCTGAGTGATTTCCTTTGATGTACAGATTTAATAAACACACTGCGGGTCTCATCCAGTGTTGCAGAGAGAGCACCTTTGAAAGCTATTATTAGACACCTATAGTCTACATTAGTGGCATCTGTTATTCCCATGCTCTCCTGCCACTGTCTGTGCCGGGCTAATAAATCACATGGCAGTGTACAGCATTGTGCCAGAGGCGGGGGTATAACAACCCCCGGTGTTGATATAGACACACCTATGTAGCAAGCCCCCCAACTCCCTGTGATCTCTTTCATTTCAGTCCAAACCTCTACCCTGCAGCACTCAGCCTCACACAGAGGACACTATCAAAGCATCACACACACACACAGAAAAAGAGGAGACTGAGCGCGAGCATGTATATTTAGAAAAACGCTGCGGCGTTCAGAGCTGTGGCAAATTGGTATTGTTACAGTTCCTCGTTTTTAGCCTGCGCCCGCCTCGCCGTGCCAATGCATTACCCCGGTTTGGACTTTGATGGTGGAAAAGGAAGAGGACGAGGCCAGGATTAGTTTAATGCTCCTAATTAACAAAAAAAGACAGAGGAAGAGGAACATGCTATCTGCTGCTGGATGTCATGCAGACCTTCAGCACCCTCAGCATGCTGTTAATTACCTCTGGTGTGGCGCTCGCTCTCCGAGGAACAGGCGCCGTTTTGGGGCCTCTTCAGCGGCCGATCATTACGGAGAACCAACTGGTCGCACATGTGCTGTCGTCCCTGTTGTCTGTCAGGATTAAAAACACATGCCAGTCCTATGATGATTCTTTTTCTTTTCACATTTCAGATATTTTTAATCTCGCTGATTGCACGCTTCTGAGCGACTCCTCGTGTCCGTTTATTCTCAGCTTCACTATTTTAGTGCCGGGCATGACAATTAGTCCACCTCTTATCAGCGTCCCTCACATTTATTAAATGGATGATCTATCAAGCGCTTGATATCCAATTAAGATAACGATTGTGCGAGGCTTTGGAAGATGAATGGTGTCAGGAAGTCAGCTCTTCCACTGTACGACGAGTGGAAACAGCCGCGGCAGACTTTTGTGTGGTCCAAAAAAAGAGCTAAATTAAACCTTGCTATGCAGTTTTTGTCAGCTTTGTTCCAGTCTCTAATGCTCCTTTTTTATTCTTTTTGACTGAATGGAATCCTTCACTCAAGGATCCTTGAGCAATATCTTTATTTCTACTGGCTGCAGGAAACGGCTTTTATGGAGCTTTCTGTGAGGAACAATACCTGCAACACACCTTGAAGTTAATGTTAATCATATGCTTCAATTCTTTTTCAGTTTCTTTTTCGCACTGCTTGAATGACATTTTATACGGCTGTAGTAAACTCAGGATAATGTCATGTGCATCAGATTTTGGTGTTTAAAGTCTTTGTGTCTATGTGATTTTTCACACTTAAATATATAAATCAAGTATATCCTCTGAAAATAACTCTGTGAGTCATGACTGTCTACAATGGGTGTAACACCCGAGTCCCACTGTCTGTGATGTTTTCAGAGTTTTCAGAGTCCTATCTTCACTTTGTTTACATCGCCCGGACGGCCGGCTGACTCCTCCCCTCGTGTATAAAAGTTGTTTAATTGAGGGACTAGAGAAAAGAAGAATAACATACTGTACTCACTGCTGAACTGTGTTTCTAGATCACGCTCATTTCAGGTAAATTTACATGCAGTGTGAAGATACGAGCAGAATAAAGATCGCTAGCATTAGCATGCTAACACAACAATGCAGCGCGAGTTGTTTTGGTTTCATGCTGGAGCTCAAGGGCGACATCTGCTGGATCAAAACATCACATATAAAGCCTTTAAAGCTCCTGTGTGGAGGTTTTGTTATGTGTCGATGTTGGAGCCTCTTTTGACCACATCACTACTTCTTCTCTCTTCACTGATCTGTAGATGTATATATATAGAACTCATCCTGCTGGAGTTTGTCACTCATGGTGAATATGTGTTATGGAAAATGGCAAGAAAAAAGGGTTTATCTGCAGAGTCAGATTTTCGCTAAATCTGGTAAAAATCTGTGACTCGACTAGGCTAGCAAATATATATTCTTTGGTTTGGAGAGTCTGTTGGTTCACCTTCAGTTATACTCATGACGATTCTCCGTCATTTTGCCCCTAAACACAGCATCCCTGAGTGGGCGAGGGCTGCCTCTCCGTCTCCATGTGGTGGCAGAGCTAACGATCAGAGAGGGAGGGGCTCATGAGGGGAAAAAACACACATGTATGAAGTATGTCTGAGTGAATCATAAACAAGCTGAAGGAAGCCCCGCCCCCTTTAGTGTAAACACAGAGCTGAGAACAACAAACCCAGAGGGAGTTTAACTTCACTCTCTTTTCTTTCCTCCACATTTATTTACTGTTTTTGCTGTATTCATATTCAAGATGTTTCATATAAAATCCTTAAAAGACCTTTAAATAAAGCGTCTGTTTTAAGTGGCGGTGGAGGCGTAGTTTCTGAGATTTACACAATTCCTGGTGCAGAAACTTTCTAAACGCCACCTTGAGAAGTTTTCTTAAAAAGGTGTAAAACATCCTTAGCAGCGACGTGCTAATGCTTCACAGCTTTGACTCTGACAATGAATGTCTGCTCGCTGACCTCCAGAGAATACCGTGTGGCCTGAGGCTCTAATCCAGTTATAGCGTGCACACCGACCATATTTTATCACAGGCAGCAATATCTACCTCTCCTCAGGCAGCGAGACCACACTCTCGAGAAAAGACACCTCCGAGGCCCGCTGTAGTCTTGGATCACGCCGTCTTAATCCATTCCAAAGCGTAACCGCTACATCCTCGGAAAACAAAACTCGCCCTTGGCCAGAGCTGAGGGGGGGGGGGGGGGGGGCGCGCACACCTGTCTTCCTGGTACAGTCTTTTATTTTTTCTTCTCATGCTCGGTTCCCAGAAGGGAGAACTAAATAAACAAAAGACATTTCTCCTCCCAGTCCCAGAGTGTGTACAGCTTTCAGCTCTCTTATGCAGCGGTGCCTGAAGAAGAAGGAGCGCTCTTCATTTATGACCCAAATGTGTTTTTAAGCAGCAACAGATAAACGCTGTGTGTTACAAACAGTGACAGTGACTCCTCCTCCTGCATGTTTAGATCACCTTAAAATGTGCCTTTAGTATTTTCACATTGCCACTTAACTTCTGCTGCTTGACTTCAGGGAGTAACGATCATTATGAGCCCACAGACTGCAGGGTGACACAACGGCATCGTTATGCATTTTAGTTCTAATGAGTAAAATAACATGTTAAAGGAAGAAGGTGCAACTTTTTGATCCAGTAGATGTCGCCCTTGAGCACCAGTATGAAACCAAAACAAACTGCTGTTTGGCCACGCCTCCTCCGTACTGAAGTCTCCGCTCTCCTCCAGAGACACCCCTCCAACCCCCCCTCCACCCGCGTTCACATGAAGGAGTTATCAAATTGAAACGCACCATAATTAAGCACTAAGCGCTAAGGGCTCGCGCTTCATTGTTGTGTTAGCATGCTAATGTTAGCGCTCTTTAGTTAGCTCGTAGCTTCACATCACCTGTGTCCTGCATTGTTGTGTTAGCATGCTAATGTTAGCGCTCTTTAGTTAGCTCGTAGCTTCACATTTCATGTAAACTGACACAGAATGAGCGTGATCTAAAAACTCTTACTAACATCCAAATAATCAGTGAGTATGTTCTTCTTCTTCTCTCTAGTTCTTGACTAAAACAGCTTTTATACACAAGGGGAGGAGCCGGCCGTCCCGTCCATGTAAACACGGCTCTGACAACAACACAGCCAGCGGGACTCGAGCTTCTCCCTCATTGTAGACAGTCATGACTCAGAGACACATTTACACAGGACAGACTTTATCATTTATTGATGTGGAACATGTCACACACTCTGCCTTTAAGGTCTTTGCACAAGTCTGTTTTTATAAGCGTTTTTAAAATCCGATAAAATATTTATTTGAATTTGCAAAATTTTTGTTGTGCTATTATCCAACAGGGCAGGCAAAGTCTGACCCGCTTTCCTCCTCCTCTGATTGGCTCATCCTGATATTCTCACCCAACCAACAAATGAAGGCAACAATGAGTCAGAGACGATGTAGGGCGGGTCATGCCTTAACCAATCTCAGAAAATAAAAAGTTCAGCATAATGCTGAATGATCTGCACAATATAAACCTGCATTTACCCAGAACTACACCCCTGCTTGTAGCTGTGTGTAACCCCGTTTAAATACACATATTAAAGCTTCTATTCCAGAGCGGCTATAAAGAATCAAGATCTAACATATTAAGGCATTTTTTAAATGTTTATCAGAGACTTAGAAACCTGATATGAGAGTAAAACATTCACGTCAGTCAATAAAAAATAAAAGCTCCGCAGGTTAATCTGCTCCCACTGTACGAGCTGCTATTTCCGTCCACCAGTGTGGGTGTTCATCTTCAAAGCTGAAATGAGTCATGACCTCGGAAGTTTCTTTTTTATGTGTTTGAAGAGAAATGCATCCTGCTTCCTCGTCTTTCAGCCCCGACTCATCTCTCGACGTTTGACCTTCAATACGAGAAGATAACCTCACACCAAATCTCTTAAAACTGAGAGTTAAGTTTTAAATCACGGCTTTTATTAAGATAAATATTTAACACTGTGTTCATCACTCTCATTGATCCCATCTTGACGTATTGATTTTTCCTACTGATTTTTTTGCCGCTGTCCCTGCAGGGATCCGGGTGCACGGAGTCCCTGGTACCTATTTGAAAAACCAAGGCCGGTTTCAGGTGACAGGAAGTGATTAAATTAAAAAGGCAACCGTCTGATTGTTCCTCCATCTGTGTTGGATTTAACGCTTATCGGAGTGGACGTTGATCTCAGTGTCTGTGCAGGCCAGACGCTCAGCGGGTAGATGCTACTCAATCAGATTCAGCTCATTTTGGGGATTTGTTTTTCCTCCCTCGGGCATCTGGTGCCAATTTTCAGAAGGGTTTGGACCAAATTGTGGCTGGAATGTGGATCATCATTCAGCGCACTTATCTGGCCCGTCGTGTCCTAAAAAAACAAAAAACCAGCGCAGGAAACATTTTCATCCTGAGTTTGTTGCAGAAATGTCTCTGATTTGAAGCGAAGTTCATATATTCTCCATTTACTACATTGTCACTAATTCTGTCCTTCTCTTTCTTTTTCATGCCGCCCTCCTCTCTTCCTGATCACCTGCGTCCGCTCTGACATCACACAGGTAAGTCAAACTCTAGCTGCAGTGTTTCTGTCTCTGGCTGTTGTTTTTTTAACTTCACATGGAAATGATCAGAGGAACAGCTCGTATCCTCGGGGCTGTCTTAAGGAGGTTGAAGCAATCACTTCTGTTGCCTCCTTGTGGCTCCCTTTTTTATCGATCGAGTGTCCGTATGATTCCCCCGCTCTGCACTCAGAAATCACCTGTGCTCGGAGATGAGGATGAATTAAAGGGCCGGGCTTCTTTAAGTAATGTAATCGCAGGAGAAAAAGGAGCTGCTCCGAAGAGTCCTCCTGTCTCTCTTTCCTTTCCTCTCACCTCGTCTCCTCACTTCTTTGTGTCTCCTCTCTTATTTGTCTCCTTTCCTTTCTTCTCGTTTCCTCTCCTTGCTTCCTTCTCTTTGTCTCTCCTCTCCTTATCTTTCCTTTCCTTTCCTTTCCTTCCCTCCTTTTCTTCGTCCTTCCTCTCCTCTTTCTCCTTTCCTTTCCTCTCCTCTATGTATATCTCCTCTCCTCTCCTAATTCTCTTCTAATCTCTCCTCCTTCTCTTCTCTGTCTCTCCTCTCCTCTTTTTCTGTCCTCTCCTCTCCTTCTTTTTTCTCATCTCCTTTCCTTTCATTTCCTCCCTCCTCTCCTCTCCTCCCTTCACTTCCCTTTCCTTCCCTTCCCTTCCCTTCCCTTCCTTCCCTTTCCTTTCCTTTCCTTTCCTTTCCTTTCCTCCCCTTACCTTACCTTCCTTTCCTTTCCTTTCCTCTCCTTCTTTTCTCTTTGTCTCTCCTCTCCTCTTCTCTCTCCTCCTCTCCTCTCTTCCTCTCCTCTCCTCTCCTCCTCTCTCCTCATCTCCTCTCCTCTCCTCCTCTCCTCTCCTCTCCTCTCCTCTCCTCTCCTCTCCTCTCCTCCTCTCTCCTCATCTCCTCTCCTCCTCTCCTCTCCTCTCCTCTCCTCTCCTCTCCCCTCCTCTCCTCCTCTCCTCCTCTCCTCTCCTCTCCTCTCCTCCTCTCTCCTCATCTCCTCTCCTCTCCTCCTCTCCTCTCCTCTCCTCTCCTCTCCTCTCCTCCTCTCTCCTCCTCTCCTCTCCTCCTCTTTCCTCCTCTTTCCTCCTCTCCTCTCCCCTCTTCTGCTCCGTTGGCGTTTTGTAATTAGATTGTCATAGCACAGACTGCTCTCGGGCCTGCTGCTGTTTCATATTCAGATGACTCAAATGATTCGTCTCATGATTTCATTGTCGCTGTTTACTTGACGTCGGCTGTGTTGATGTGACAGTGTCGAGGCTTCGGGAGGTAAGACAGGCTTTGGGGGAGAGCGAATCAGAGAGAGGAACAAACAGTGTTTACACCAGAGTGCTCCTGATGAATAATTACTTCTTTTTGTGCTCTTGGAAGATAAACCAATTAGAGTCTCCGTTAATGATTGAGTCACTGTATATTCATCAGCTGCTGACACAGTGTGGCACTTTGATTCTTCCATTGATTGCCAATGGGACGTGTATCATTTCTCTGTGATGTGAAGGATTAGGACAAGACGAGAAGTAAGACTCTGCTTTTATTTGTTTCTGCGGTCTGAAGGAACTTTTTGTGCATTTATTTACTAAATGTTTTTCAGCTTTTTTAAACTGTGAGTAGCGGTTGTGTACTCTCTCCTGTGTTGTGCGATGAGTCAAGGTCAAGGTTTCTTTATTTGTCTCCTTCTGGAGTCTCGGATTCAGGGAAATTGAAAATACAAAAAAACTGTCTGGAACTCCAGGTTGCACAGCGGCCTTGGATGTGGCGTCGTAATGCTCTACCTGTGCATGTGTTGGTTCTTCCTCGGTACACTGGCTCCATCCCAATATGATACTTAAATTAATAAAACCATATTCTTATCTGGTTGCCACAGCAACAACAAAACTTTATTTGTACATGTAGGTTCATTTATCGACCTTCTGTTAATCACAATCGACAGCACAGGACAGAACATGATAAAGTGACAACAGTGCTCAATAATAACCCTCCAACGGCGGGCGCCCTGCCACGCCGGGTCCATTTTGGGAGCATGAGCGCAGCCATGAGCAGCGAGTTCACAAGATTAGAGGGAATAAAGAGAAAAACGTGCAAACAACATGTTGATTTTGTCTTTCTGAGGATGATTTGTTGTTTTGACGTCATGTTGGTAAAGCGATGGGATGTACGCTTGGGTGTCCGTTTATTGTCTTTTATTTTGAAATAGACCGGATGCTCTGTGCGTGTCTGACTTCCTGTCCAGGTCGATCTGCTCTGCTCAACTTGCAGCGGACTCCCTCGAGAATTGACTCGTTGCGTTTAGCATGTTGAGTGTTTACATGAAACTGTTTTTCATACTTAATGCAACAAATTCAGACATTTACAATATGTTGAAAAGTTGTGTTATTTCAGTCTTCATGCAGAAACAAAAGTGAACAAAGGCGAGTTCGGTTTTAAAGGTCTACATGAAGCAGGTTTTAAAATCACTAAAGGACAGGTTTCTAGATGATACTGGTTTGTGTTAGTGGTACATGCAGAGACATCTGTCCCTCACAGTCTGTGTAGATATGTCCATACTTGTACATCCAAGTCGTATTATTTGACATGTGCTTGAGAAGCCTCGTCCTCCGGCGGGGGCGGGGGCGGGGGGGGGGGGGGGGGTGGAGGTCATAAACAGAATTCTTTGGATGTAAATGCCGTGGGAATGATATTTCCCTAAATGTTTAAAACATCCCCTCTGTCTGAAATTCTGCTTCTGTTCCCACATGTAACGGCTGCCGACTTACAGAAAAAAAAGTCTGGAGTAAAGTGCTCTGGCTGCTGTACAAGCGTGTTTGCTAAAGCCTGGGCCAGATTTTTGCTGTGGCCCATGAGGAGCGCGCCAAAACCAACAGATGGGTAGAGCAGAGGAAACGCTGCTGCAGTGTTTGTCCCGAAACAACATGCCGAGCGGGCGCCCCTCCTCAGAGACTGACCACTTGGCCCTGCGTCCACTGGGCCGCTGCCAGAGGAGGGGGAGGGAGCGAGGGAGGCAAGGGAGCGAGGGGGGAAATAACCGAGAATAAGAGGAGAGGAGAACTCAAATTAGTCATGCAACCTCCTGGCTGACCTTTTTCCGACTGCTCATACCTGCAAGAATATGCAGATGAAAGCACAAACAAAACTGATATTTAGTTTCAGATTTTTGCCCCCGAAGCGTTTACTCTACTGATGTCATGATACAGCCTTTTTAAGTGTGCGTCATTCCTGTTCCACCTTCCCTGAGCCGACTGTCAGCCAAAAGTCTGCAGGTCGGTGTTGCCGAGCCAGTGGCACGCTGCCCTCTCAGTGAGTGGGTGGAAGTGGTGTGAAGGGGGGGGGGGGAGCGGCGCTAATGCTTAATATGAGCTGCCTCTCCTCTCCCTGTAAACAGGATATAATATCTGCTCTTCATTAATGATGCAGAGCCCCGGCCCCGCGCAGCAAATGCATTAGAGCTTTAATCAGCAGATATGATTGCTTTGTACTCCGTCTGACTACACTAGGGGGGCCTCGCGGGGGGAATCGGTGGCGGTTTATGACAACTAGCTGCCGAGAGAAGAAAGAAAAATGAAAAGGAATAAAAAGCTTTAATGACATTCAATCTGACAGCGTCTTTCCAACGGCTTTGCTGAGACTATAATCTTGTTTTTTCTTCCCATAACTTCTGGATTTGGAGAAAGGATTGTGAAGAACGGCTAAGTCAGGATGAGCATCTGTTTATTCTCTTATTGAACTAGTTTCGACTTTTAAGTCCGGGATTCATTCCAAAAGCAATAAAAACATGACAGAAAGAGTGAGAGGACTCTTAGTGACGGCCTAAAAAATCCACCCCAATTTGTCTGCAAAGTGCATCTGTCCTGCACGACTCGCCGAGCTGATTTTATCCGTCCTTTTTTTTATCTGCCTCTGTTTATGTCCATGCCAAAATAATCAAATGCAAATATTTCTCATTAGCTCCCTGGGAGCAGCCTTCTCCCTGATTAGAGACAGATTCTTGGATGTTCAGACTCCAGCGAGGGACTGGATTTCTTCCTCCCTTGTGGGACTCATCTGGTTCCCACTGTTATTCTTGTGCACTCTGGTGGAGGACTTTGATGTGTTTCTCTGGTCAAAATGTGGCCCAGCTGTCTTCTCCTGCAGACGGTCTTCATGCAGCTTCTATATCACATGTTCTCTCTGGTATTTCAACCTTTACTAGCTCGTCTTATAGGCGCTGACATCAGATCTTCTTTTATGTGAGCAGATTATAAAATATAATGGAGGATAAAAACTCCGGTTCCAAGGCATCATCGGTGTGTGTGTTGTCGTCGTCGTCGTCTCCATGGTAACTGCCGAGGTAATGTTTGATTGTCAGGTGCTGCCTGGATGTGTATCAGAAACAAGGAATACACACATTTTACAAGATTTAAGAGCGTCTATTTTAAACTGCCACTTTCTCCTCCATGACTGTAACACATCTCGCTGTAATTGGGCTCTACAGACCGCCAAAGATTTTCATAAATTGCTCTCGCTCTCCTTGTTTACTTAAATGTACTCGTGCTTTCATTTTAACACCATTTTCCCACTCCGAAGAAGTAGTTAGGCTGTTTTCCAGGAAAAGAAGAAACTTTGCACTCGGAGACGTTTCCCTTTACAAAAAACAGAATTAAAATGTTCCGTTCAGAATGAGGCAGAAAAGTTACTTTAGTGGCATCGCCATCCTTAAACACACGGATGGAGGAACGAGTTACGCTGCTCGAGGAGGAGGAGAAAATGTCAGGTTAAAGCCTGCAGAACTAAATCAAAAACCAGTTCAGGACTGGTCCCCCCCGTGCAGAAACTGAGCTGACAGCGAAAAACACAGCAAGCGCCGTCTCTGGAGCGTGCCAGCAGCTCCACTATGCTATGTTACGTTTTATGCTAGGAGTACGCTGCAAGTCAAACAAGGACACGCACAGAGCGTTCGGTCAATTTCAAAATAAGATAAAACAAAAAAAAACAACATGTGTACAGCTGCACTTACGCTCCAGAAACGGATCCAGTTAGTCAGGGTGTACACTGGCGGACTGACAAAAACCGGGGCGAAGTGAAAGTCCATCTTGTTGCTGATGATATACTTTCCTTTGATAGGTCATATGAATAGATCCGTTCTCTTTTCAGGCTGTTTCATAATCACCTAAAACGTCCTTACAGGAGCTTTAAGTACATGAAATATACTGTGCATGTATCTGTACATTCAGACATTAGTATCATGTATTTTTTGCACAGATGTTTGCAGGTCAGATGTGTTTCTATCTGTTGGAATAAGCAGCGGACAGTTTGACTCATGACTCACAGTAAAGAGGTTTAATCCCCCTTCATCTGAATTCCACCTCTTCACCACCACGTCTTTGTTTTTCCGTCTCTGACTCACTAGCCGGGGCAGCCGTGGCTCGTGTGAGAGAATCTGCCATCTGTGAACTGTGCGTGGACGCTCTCATTGTCATCGTTCTTGAATCCCCGTCAAAGGAGCGGTCAGGCGGGCTTTTTTGGCAAACTTTTGTCCTGCTGTGAAACAAAATTGAAACAGTGAAGTGACTCAGAATCAACCTGACTTCAGCCAAGTTAGAGCCTCGAAATCTGCCAAGGACTGAGTGTGTGTACCTCGTGCCCGTCTCTGACAGATGAACCGCCCTCACCATGACCATAAAAATGTCTTCATTCTGTCTTAACCTCCATATAACCAGACCAGTGGAATCTAGTTTCTAGAAATTGAAATAAACTTCAATTTTATCGTAATATCCCCCTCATGATGGAAAAACATCTTAAAAAAATTTGCTGATTTTTAGTGTGTTCTTAGAGCCCGGTGCAGCTTTTATATCATTTTAATTTATAAAAGGCCAAAATATGAAGAAACTCTCTTGTTGAGTTTCTTAAAGAAAATTAAAGAAAGACTTTAATGGTGACATATCCTCCTCCTCTTCTTCAGTGTAAATAAGTCTCAGAGCTCCTCTTCAACATGTGTGTGAAGTTTCTTGTTCTAAATCCACTCTGATCCTGTATTTGATCATGTCTATAAACCCCTCTATTTCAGCCCTGCTCAGAACAGGCTGTTTCTGTGTCTGTACCTTTAAATATATAAATGAGCTGTGTCTGACCACGCCCCCTCTCTGGAAGGACTTGGGTGTCTCGGTCTTTCTCGCTCCATGTCCTATTGTTTACGGTGAGAAGGCAGACTCAGAGGGCAGAACAAACACCTAGCTGTGGGAGTGTCACCCACCTGGGGGAGGGGCTACTGCCCTTTGTGATGTCATGAAGGGAAAATCTCCAAACGGCCTGTTTGAACACACATTTTCTGAAAAGTGGAGCAGGCAGAAGATGGAGAGGATGGACTTTTCTCATCATTGGGGGGTTTGTAGACAGACTAGAGACACATATTAGAGTTAGAGGAACATGGTGAAGTGGATTTTGAAATACTTTCAAATGAAACCTTGATGCATATGGAAGTAATCTGTGATGGTCAGGTGTTTGACCTGCATACAAATTTGGATTCTGAGTTATGCATTCAAAAGTAAAGTAATTCATTTCATCCGTACACAGCTTGATGGACACGGCTCCACATGTCAAGCAGTAGTAATACATTTATTTATAGGCACATTTCAAAACGCTCGAGGTCACCTTACAAAGCATGGATCACATTTGGAACTCTTTACAAATCCAATCATGACTAAGAAAAGAAACAGGAAGCTTGAATCTCCGCAGAAGGACAACAACTTTTTTATTAGCACACGGTGTACAAGAAGGGATTTTAATCAGAGGAAGGAGAAGACGTGTACGGGAAGTGCAAGAGGAGATGTATTTTTAAATCAAAAGTCCACCACTGAAAGAACTCATGGGTGGAAAAACAAACTAGTGGAAAGTTTGTTTTTCATTCAATGAAAACCTTTTGAAGGACTCTGTATATTCTATATTTCAGTTTATCTTGTACTCGGGAGTGTCGGATGCTTTTACACAGAGGGAATCTTAGAAAACATCCAGGACCTCTGATGGGACGTGTCAGAGGAGCTGGAGATCTAATTGTGTCCAGAGGGTGTGATTGTGTATTTGTGTAATCTGGAGATAATGGCTGCATGGCTCACAGCGTCTAATTTCAGTTAGATCAGCTGACATCTGAGGTTAACTTTCCAAAACCATTAAAGGTCACGAATACAAGATCCACTTCTCCATGTTCCTCTAACATGTGTCTCTAGTCCGTCTACAAACCCCCCAATGATGAGAAAAGTCCATCCTCTCCGTCTTCTGCCTGCTCCACTTTTCAGAAAATGTGTGCTCAAACAGGCCGTTTGGAGATTGGTTGGTCGTAAGTTACTACAGTACAAGTTTGAACATTACAGTCTGCCCACTTTTGCTAACTAGCTTACCTTCATTCTGCAAGTGCATCTTTCCTGGATGCCAAAATTAGAAGGATTTAAACTGCAGTTTTTGAGGTGAGTCTTTCCTGCAAGTGAAAGTGGTTTCAGCCCCCCCCCCCCCCCCCCCCCCCTCCTCTCTAGAGTCCATGCTCACACAGGTCACCATGTGGTGGACTCTGAAGCTTCAGTGTTTATCCAGCTCTGCATGGGTCTGTAAACCTTTCTGTGTTCTAACCTCTCTCCATTTTTCAAAAGCATCTCCAATATTGATCCTAGTTTGAGCACGTTTCTGCTCGTGGAGCTTATTAGAAACATGCAGAGGCTTTTTAGGTCGGGTACAATCACTTCTATCTGAATCACTTCTCTTGACCGCTTCCATCGCTGCAACACCTGTTGGTTTGACCTGATAACTGCTCTCATATCTGGCAAACCGAGGGGCGTCCAAAACGGCCGTTTGGGGAGGTCACCTTAAATCCGCCTACCTTCTCTGGTCCAAACAAATCCAGAGCATTCAGGAGCAGAATCTAAAGTTAGAAGGAGGACATACTGGCTGCTGCATTGTTGTCAGAGAAGCCAGCACTTCAACATGTTTCCTTAATGATCAGATAGTAAGATACCTTTATCATCTCACTCTCTACACATCTCACTGATTGGACCTCTGTGATGTTTCTAAATCAGCCGACTTCAAGCGTCATATTTTTAAAGCAGCTCTTTTACTGATTTCACACCAAAGAAAAGAAGAATGGTGCTTTGTGTTTGCACGTCCACTGTACTCCACTCTGCTGAGGATACGGCTCAGGATGTCCCGTTCTCGATCTCTTTTAGGAGGGGAGATCATCCAGAGTGGCTGTTTTTAAATCACCGTGCAGGTTCTTAATCCATGTCAAGCAGCAGTGTAGGTCAAGACAGTAATGTACCCTGCAATAAGACTAGTAATGCACTCCCTCTCTACCGTGGAGGACGTGCTTCCTTATTGAGATATCACCCACAGGTGGGGTAATAAGCCCTCAAGGCTCCCTCTTAAACGCTCCTGCTGTCAAACTCACGGCTTTAATAGCACTTCTTGACAGGATTCATAAAACACCCGTGAAGTTTTTCCTCCACTGACGGCGACGTTCTGGGGAGTCTTGACCTCACCTTGGCCGTTCCTTTTTCGCTGGAATTTGCAGATACAAGGATGTAAAAAGTTACCGCAAGGTGCATGAATGATTCCTGTACTGTACCTCCTCCTCCTGAGGTTTGGAATTCATTTCTGCCCAAATTTGAGTGCGTCGACTTTGCTCAGTGATGTCAGTTAGCTGTTTGCAGAGGTGGCAATTTGCCTGGTTACATAAAAGTGTGTTTGTTTAAGAGCTCATCAGGGATTATTGGCTGTTATTATGTCAGTGGGAATCACCGGCCTGCTGTGGAAATTGCCTAAATGGATTTTGAGCATTAGCCATCATGAGGGATTTATGTTGCTGATATTCGATAGGTATGGTCAACATCATTTCAACCAAAACGTGATTCTGTCTTCTAAGAGAGCTGCCTGCGAGGGTTCAGATAACAGAGAGCGTGGAAATCCTTCACTTGTCTGCACTCCTCTATCTCTCTTGTTTTTCTTTGTGGCTAAACACTCTCGTTGCCTTTTTTTTTTTGCAGACGGGCCGGGGCTGACGCAGCATCTTATTACTCCTGACAGCTGCGGTCTGACTTTGTGTGTGATGGTGATGTGGCCCAGGGAGGTTTTTTTTCGACTTGTCTGCTGACCATGCCCCATAACTTCTTTCCTCGCTGCAGCAGCACCAGCAGCCTTTTATCTGCTGGATGTTTTGGTCACTCCTGAATTGGATGTGACACTCGCCTGTTTTGTCCGCTGCTCTCAGGGCGGAAAAAACCCCAGAAAAAGGCACGATTCATGCACACAACACTTTATCCAAAATAGGAGAGGTTTGGCAACAAAGTGTTCCTGACGTCTGCCAAAGGTGGTCATCGGATGCTGTTTCAGGGTCAAAACACTGAAGTGGGTTTCGTTTTGGCGCCTGTGGCGTCGTCTTGCACCCTGCCAATCAAACTGAAACTGTTTCCTGGAAGGTTCTTGGTGCTTCCAATGCATGGTCGAGGTTGAATGGCCAATTAGCACCACAAGCTATTTAGTTGGATGTTCATCACTCCTGATTTGTTTATGACACTCTGCTTATAGCACATTTCCCTGTGGAACAAATTTCCCTGTGGGGACAATAAAGATATCTTTGACCTTTGACCTTTATAGTCCCCTTGCTCTGGAGGTGGATGAAACAAACAAACAAAAGAAACACTGTGCCTGCACCAAAAATGTTTCCAAAAAGGTGAAAGTTTGGCACAAACTGTTCCTGCCGTTTGCCACATGTGGACGTCATGTGCTGGTCTGGCTCAAACTCTGGAAAAAAAATATATAGAGAGCCTAATTTTAAGTTTTCGTGATCAAAAAAGCCATGCCTGCTTAATCAGAAAAAGGGAGAAAGGGCAATTATTTTCCTTAAATCAACTTGGCCTTTATCAACAGCATAATTGTCAGACTCGCAGTGGTAGGGCAAGTTGACATGAAAAACAATTTCACTTTTACGTCTTCTTGCACCCTGCAGTCAACTCTGATGAAGGCTTGCTTTTATCCGTGGTGCAAGTCCAGTTTAAAAAATACTGATGAATCACTTAGGAATCATGTTTTTTGCCGTGCTGCTTGACCTTAAAACAGTGTCTGCTGGCCATGCCCACAACTGTATTTGTATAAAACCATCTTTTTGTTGGTTCATCCTCCCGCCTTTTTCTGTTTTGCTTTTTTCTCATCCTGCTCTCAGGGTGACTGGGATGCTAATTCTGTTAGCCTGTTAACAGCAATTGCCAGTTTGCGTTAGCGTCAAGCTAATGAACGAAGATGTTCATCCTGGTCCATTTGGGAGAAATTGCGTCCAACGCTTTAGAACAATGCACCGGTCAACACTGACGCTGACCGTGCACTTTACTGTTTGTCTTTCAGCACCAGCAGCCCCCGTCACTCCTGCATTAGCTGTGACACTCGTCTTTAAACTCCCCCTGCTCTCAAGGTGGAAAACAAAAGAAAAGGTGTCCCACAATTTATGTAAAGTGGTGCAAGTTTGGTATAAACTGTTCCAGACGTCTGCCACAGGTAGATGTCAGATGCTGTTTCAGGTTTTCAGGTTTCATAGCACACGCTCGTGGTGTTTTCTCACACCCTGCCAATCAAACGAAGGAGCATCTTCCTGAATAGTGTTTGAATGAATAGGTCAGGAACAACATAGTTTCTCAGAGGGTGACGAGCCGGTTAGACATTCTTCTACATTCTTGTTCTCATAAAACATATCAAAACCATTTTTGCATTTATTGGATATGACAGCTGAGGAGAGACAGAAACTGTTGGGAGGAGGGAGAGGGGGATGACATGCAGCAAAGGGTCGAGGGTCGAAAAGGATTTATTTTACATATTTAAAATACATTTAAAATCATCGTTGTTAGGCCAACAGTTCAAAGCTGCTCGCTGCCTTCAATGCGACATATTGCACAGCCTGACTTCATATTTTCTCTCGTCTTAAATAGTGCAAAAGGGAGTTTTTGTAAAGGTCGTGTGACTAAACCACTAGGCTCCCTGCGCCCCATTCTCTGATTATCTTTAAAAAAAGTCCTGCTGACCATTCTAAACATTGTTTGTGTTCATCCGCCCTGCATTGAATTTGTCACTCACCTCTTAGTCTGCTGCTCTCAGGGTTGAAAAAGACCCCAAAAGGCTCTTTGCCTACCTTAAAAAACCCGATCAGACGCGGGGCAGGTTTGGCACAAACTGTTCCTGACGTCTGCCACAGGTAGATGTCAGATGCTGTTTCAGGCTGTAACTCTGAAGAGGGGTTTCATCGTAGGTGCCTGTGGCGTCCTCTCGCACCCTGCCAATCAAACTCAAACATGTTTCTAAATAGTGTTTGCTGCTCCGGCCTGCACGGGTCACTAATAACAGGCTTTCATCAGAGGATGTGGGAGCGCCCTGCCCTCCCTGTAAATTCCCCCTGCAGAGGCCCGGCAGAGAGCAGACTCTTCCCTCCGTGGCGTCAGAACTTTGATTGACAGGGTGATGTACTGATGTGGAGGTAGAGGCAGAATAAACAAGGCGCAGCTCACTGAGCACTTGAAACCGTGCAGGGCTTCTGCCCTCGGGACATGGCTGCTTCCACAAACAGAGGAATGAATGCCAATCATGCAATTTAAAAAAAAAAAAAGGCTTTTTAGAAGCTCCTTTCACTACTGCAGCACAAGAGCATACATTCTGCCTTTTCTTTGACACACAAACACACATCCAGCAGATTATTGTACAGTGCAGGATTTTTATTTATTTATGTTTATGAGCCTCCTCTGTCTTTGTGAATGCTAAATGCAGATAAGCTAATTTTCCCTGAGCCGATTATCAGCTTCAGAAACAAGTGGGCAGACCACAGCAAAACATTCAAAGAGAGAACAAATTGAAAGAGCAGAGGAGAGGGGGAGAGGAACGCTTTAGTTCCCCTCCTACGTTTGCTGGAAATGGATCTCAGCAGTGGCATTTCTCTCCGGCTCTCAGTCCTGAGATCCCCCCCCCCCGGCTTTAAGAGACGCTGCTGTTTGCCACACTAAATGCCCAGTAATTCATTTGTCCTGTAACTCAATAGGAACGCAGCAGATATGATGGCTTTTAAGAGAATTTCATTGTAAACAGAAAAAATGAAAGTCGTCTCTCTGTAGGGGATTTATGTGGTAACCTCAGCCACTCGGAGCAACAGTCACTGCGTGCTTTATGCTACTGGATCGGTATGTGTTTATGTATGCGACCCATTAAACTGTTGTTGTTGGGCTAATGTTTTTATCCACTGTGTATACAGTACCAGTCTGCAGAGTCTAAAACTTGTCATGCGGCACAAGAATATTTCCCCTTTCTGAGTTTATTGGATTAGGCAGGAATGAAACGTTAGACTCTTTTCATCGTCTCTAAGAGGCTTCAGTGCTCCTGAACTTTGTGACCAGTGTTTTCCCGGAAGCTAATGCATGAACTGTATTATGCACATTTTCTGGAGGTCGTCATAACCTTCAATTACTTTTACTCCTCTATTAAAATCTGTGCAGCAGCATTGGACACAAAAATGGCTCCACCTAAATGGAGACGTTCGCTTGTTTCCCTGTCATTGCAAGGGTATGCATGACGACGGCTTCATCCAGGGGACATTTACATGAGTAAATAGCACAAAACTGACAGGCGCTTCTATAAATGAACGAGTGTGCTGTCCTATCAGACGGCAGGACGGCTACTGGTGGGGAAATGGGACGTGTAAAGGGGCATACGGACGGTATATTCCTGCTGACAATGATGAATGTTGGCTCCAAAATACAGTATAAGTGATTTCCCCGGCTTTATTTATTTATTTATTTGCTGAAATTGGGGCTGTTTTTTTTGTTTTTTTTACTCGTATGATTAGGAGGTTTCCATATGGGGAGAGGAGGGAGGAGGGAGGAAGAGGAGGGAGGAAGAGGAGGAGAGAGGAGGAGGAAAGCTGCAGCGAAGGACACTCACCTCTTTTGATGGGTCTTTTACAAATGGATATTGGCTCCCATCAGAACACCTCTAACAGCACCACTAAAGTGTAAACAGTGACCCCGTGCACCGCCTGGCAAACTCCTCCAGAGTTATTACATGAGAATGTGGAGCGACGAGACACTGTGTCAAACTGCACCGGCTCACAGGGAGCAGAGAGGCTCCTCTTGATAACATGCAGAGATGCACATTTGACCTCATCACATGAACCTGTGCATCGGGAACATTATAGACATGAGATCATTCATTACTCTTATGGTATTTAGACTCATTTTATTTCAGTTCCTCCAATCAGAACTCTTCATGCTAATTCAACCAATCCCTGCAAATTATGCGACGCTCCGACACCACCGACGCCACCATGCACGTCATCAGACGTACTACTTTGTTATAGGTGGAGAGGATGACAGCGTGTGACACAAAAATGTCACATTTAGCAGAAAAAAATTACAGTTAAAGTGCATTCAAGTGCAGTTTCCTGTTGTGTGCATAATGTGGAGAATGGTTGGTGTCTTCCTGTGCAAGCAAGTTGAAAAGAAAAATGAGTTTACAAATTAGAAAAATCCAAAATAAAATGATTAAGTGTTCAGTAAATGCTTTGAAATGTCATGGAAAAAAATTGAAGCCTCACATCATTGGCACGTTTACTGCAATTTTTTTTTAAATTCTGCCGCAAAATCAGACATGTGAGGTCGCAACGATCTCAAAAACATATTTTTTTTCAACTTTCCTGAAGGTTAACCCATCCTCAGGTGTTGTCATGCAGACGGCAGCAAAGAGGAGCTGCATATATTTTAGGATCTGTGGTAAAAAAAAAAACCCTGTAAAGTTGCCTCTTTACTTCATAAAAGTGTTTTATAGGCGCTGATGTTTTAATGTTGTTTACAAGGTTTAGATTCATGCATGCATCCTGTCAGAGACGCATCAGCACGGCTGCTCAGCCCTCGCAGTGTGACACTAAAAACTTTCTCACCAACCTGTTTTATGTCTTGATAAAACTTAGCAATTATTGACACGTTGCACAGCTTGAGAGTTTACAGCTGAAGACGGAGCGGTGAGGAAAGAGGGCCGCTTTGTAAGGTGGGGGCGTGATGATGAATTCAAATGTATTCCTCCACAGTCCCTTCTCATTTGTGTGTGCCATGGATGAATCTTATTTGCTTGTTAAACTGAAAACAAAACGGTTTTCAGTTTGTCCTTGGAGTCCGCACACTGTGGTGTTTTTGCAGAAATGATCAGTAGTTAGTTGATCGTCTGACATGCTTCACTTGGAGTTTAAGGGAAACTAGTCCTTTATGATGTCATCTTTGGGGTGAGTGCAAATTCATTGGTAACAGCGGAAGCGTCACATGAAGGAAGAACACAAACCCAGCATGTAAAAGGAATCTGACGACCGAGTATAATGGCCAACTTAAAGAAAAAAAACATTTTAAATTTACGATTATTAAACTCCATCTTCTTCCGCTTATACGAGGACGGGTTGCAGTGGCAGCAGCACAGCGCTCCTGTTTAATAGAACATCTTTGGTACTGTGCTCGCAGCCTATCACAAGCTTGTGTTGTTGATGGGAAAAAACGGCTGTGGTACCGCTTAGGTGGGCTTGCTTGTCCGGCCCCCCGACTCATTAGCTTTCTGAAAATGTTGCCCCCTGAACAATAGAGTTGAAAAGCCCTGGACTGCAACCTTTCAGAGTAATAATGTTAGCTGCATTTGATTTGATTTACACATTTCATACCGTTAAATTATGAGTTTATTCTCGGAAATTTACGACTTCAGCCAATACACTGCGCCACCAGCGCCCCATCTCGATTATTCTTAATGTGGCTATAATACTCTGTTGTAGAATCTGATTTAAGTCAAGTTTGATGAAAATGTCCAACTTTTCCTTGTGAAATGTTTCAGCATTTCTCACTTTGTAAGCGTCGCTGTGTTTATTTTCAGGACAAAACAGAAGAAAACACTCAAGCTGTTCTTAACCTTTCCCCCTGTCTTGGTCTCTGTTCTCCTGCTGCGCTGTGTTCATGTTGTCTGGATTGTGAAGTGCGTCACCTGCAGCCCATTCATCCTCTAACAGAAGCTGACATTAGGGACTCTGTGTTTATGAACATCCAAACCGCCGTCAGTCACCACCGCCCGTGATGTGTTGCTCTGAAAGGCGGCCGTGAAGCACATCCATCCGAGGTGCGAGGCTTCATACCTGTTATGGATACGCTCCATAGGCCCAGTCCATTAACACATCCAGCTCTGACTATAAATCAGCGTCCAAGGCCTCCTCTGACAGCCAGCCTGTTGGACTCCTCCGCCTCTCACATGCAGATAAATCAGATCCTTCTGTACAACAACTTTCCCTCCTTCCCCTCTCCTCGCCTCCTCTGTGTCCCCCCTCACCTCGTATGATTAAAAAGTGTATTTTGATGTCGCTCACTTCAGCTCGAATGTGATCGCGTAACACATTGTGATCGCAGAGTGAAATGCCAAGCTGGCATTTTGAGAAAAAACTAATTTATTTAAAAATAATCTTTGACTCTGCTCTTAATCCAGTCACTTCTGATTTGAACATTCAGGCTCCGTTGAATGCTTCAGTATTCATGGAGATAATCAGCACGATTGGCTTTTTGTGGCACATTGACTTCCCGGTGAGGTAAAAAAATAATAATTATGAAATCTGTGCGAGGAGAGAGGGAGGCAGTTAATTACTGCACGAGGTTCATGATGGCCGTGTCAGCATGCCTCCTGAAGTGCGACACACTCGGTTCACGCGATGATGAGGAGGCGTTCGTCCAGCCGTCCCCTCAGAGTCTGCTCGCCCTGACAGAGGAATGGAGTCCTCGTGGTCTGCGGCACCAAGCTTTTGTCCTCTCCCCTCGACAAATTAACCCATTAATGATTGATTTAGATTGAACATGTGTGAAGAAAGTCATTCATCTATTCATGGAATCTCATTTGTTCGGTTTTATGGAGTGATACTTTTGACAGGAAGAAGCAAATTGGAAAAACCCAATCGCCCAGGAAAGATGGTCTTTTTAAAATGAATGCCTTTTCTCTCCATCGGTCTTACAATCCTCCAACACAAAGAAGTCGTTTTAGACGATGGCTGGACATGATTAAAACTATTCTTGTGCTTAAATTGAAATGCAAGATATGCTATTTTTGTGCGATTATCTTTTTTACACGTGCTGAGGTCTGTGAACCCAAAGTCCTTTTATTCACTCCATTGTTACTCCCACCACAATGTCACTCTCTTTCTCTTGCATACTGTACATGCTTGGCATGCAATAAAGCACAATGAACGTCGGCACAAAGCATGAGAAGTACTGCGGGAGCAAATGTTTCTTGGTACTTTTCCTCGGTCCCTTCTGGAGCGAGCGCAGGGTGCGAGTAGTGCCAGCAGGAAGAACATTGGACGAAGAAGAAACAAGAAAGAAGAAAGAAGAAAGAGCGGGGACATGGAGTGGAGGAGTTTTGATGCAGGAAGAAAAGAAAGTAAAAGAAAAGATTCCAGCTCATTAAACATGTTGAGAGACAAGGGAGTGTAGGAAGAGAGGAGGAAGAAGGGAGAGAAAAGTTTTCCTGTCCTGGGCTTTTTTTTGGCGAGCCAGCCAGGGGGCACGGCCGTACCCTTGTGGCCTCACGCAGAGCAACAATCCTCGTTTCTGTCAACACGAGTACACAGCACGTCAGCGTCAGTGATAACACCCTATGTGAAAACCAACACAGTCTAGTTCACAGCAACAAAAGAAAAAAACAGATAATGTGGCGGAGGCGAGATCAGAGAAGAAAAGGCTCCGATTCAGAGCGTTTTTATTTTTTTTCTTGTGGTGGCGGCTGATTACTTTTCCCCCTCTCATGTGTTTCTAAAACATAAACGCTGAAGCATGCGGACGGGCTCTTTAATGGAGAGGACCCCATTATTTCTCGCTACAGAGGCAACGTGAGATAATATCAGCTATTACATTTTCTCAGAAGTCACAGAGGCCTCGGCACAAAGAGGAAGCGCCTTCCTTTTGGCGCGCTGCGAGAGTGTCTGTAAGGGCGTTAATGTGCCGCCCGTGGTCGTCACCGCAGTGGGAATAGCAAATGGTGAAACTGCATAAAGTATGGAAGTGACAGGATTTGAAATAGTATTTATTCTACTTTGTTAAGAGTCATTTTCCTCGTGTGTCATTTTTCCCTCCTCGGCTCTGAATGCGTCCGTGTAGTATTAGTGTTATGTCTTCTCTCAGAGTGTGCGAGGGCGAGTTAATCATTATGATTTTTTAGGATTTAGGCGTGATGAGTGTGACAGTCTGAGGCCTGTTTAATGGCTCATTCACAGAATGGAGGAGCTTTTTGAAGCAAAATGTGTTCTCATACGTCTGAAATAACGGCTCTGATTGGACTGTAATTATATCACCGAGTCATTATCAGCTGGCAGATTCTCTAAGCAACCGGGCCGAGCTATGATCCACGATGTCGCTCTGAACTCCACATACACTAAACACTGTTACTGCAGATCATACAGGAGTGTAACCTTCCTGTCGGACTGTCTTACAGGGGTCAAATATTATAAGCAGCACTTACTGAATGCTACAAGGATTTGATATCACAACCAGTGCAATAAGGCCTCGTTCACCAAAAAAGTCGACTTCTGTCAACTTCAGAAAATATCATTATAATGTCACTGACCCAGCCCAGACTTAGCGACACAAGGTATTCCTTGAGTTTCTGGAAACACTGGTGTAAATGTCTCTTTGTATTGTAATCACATGTAGTGATGATATCCCTTTGTTAATGTCCTGTATTTATATATCTGTGCTTTTTTATAACGATATGGACCTATGGGTCTGAAATAAAGTATAAAGTAAAGTAAATAATTTTCATGAGGAAAATATATGAAATATGGCCGATGTTTCTCTTTTTTTTCCAGTTATTTTTGCCCAGATTTAACTTTTTTATTTCATCAGGTGTGTATCTGTGTATCTCGGCTGCACGGTGCTGCAGTGGTTAGCGCTGTCGCCCCACAGTGAGGAGGTTCCTGGTTTGAATCCTCGTCTGACAGGAGTCTGCATGTTCTCCCCGTGCATGTGTGGGTTCTCTCCGGCTTCCTCCCACAGTCCAAACACATGCTTGTTAGGTTAACTGGAGACTGTAAATTGCCTGTAGGTGTGAATGTGAGTGTGTCTGGTTGTCTCTGTGATTGGCTGGTGAACAGACCAGGGTGTAACCCCGCCTCTCGCCCAATGACAGCTTGGATCGGCTCCAGCCCCCCGCGACCCCAAAACGGGAAAAAGCGGTGTAGATATTGGATGGATGGAGGTGTGTAAACTGTAAACTGAAGTAATGGCTTCAGGTGTAAACAGAAAACTCATCTGCTATGCCTCAGAGTCTGTTTGTGTTTTTGGGATCAAAGTCAGAAGGTCCTGTGTTGTTTTTTTAAGGGTCGTTGTCTTCTGAACATGTGGGTCCTGTGTTCCCGTGTTTGGGACGGACAGCGTGTTTTTCTAACCCTGCCTACAATCATTCATGTTGAGGTATGCTCCGGTCCCCCATCCCCCGATGACCGCGGGATGATCCAGACGCTGCCATGCTGTCTGCCTGTTATCACATGTTTGTGCGTTGCTGTCGTTGGCGTCTCCCTCCCCGGGCGCTGTTCCTGCGGTTATCATAATGAAGGAATGGGCAGGAGATAGGATTCCTTGTGTCCTCGTTTAAGCATGATATGTGGCTGCACGGCCTGAAGAATGTGTGTCTGAATGAGTTTTGACATTCACTTTGCCGCATGTCCAAACCGCTCGCTCAGTGCATTATTCACTCATAATGCACTCTTTGTGCGATGCTAATTCCTTCTACCCTGTTCCAAAATGCCAACGACGTTTGAGCAAGCTTGTCGCTGCATAACCCGATTTAATGCCAGTCCTGCCCAACGCTCAGTAGCAATCAAAATGTTGTTTCTCTCGCACAAAAGAGATGGTTGTACATAACATTACTGTGTGTGTGTGTGTGTGTGTGTGTGTGTGTGTGTGTGTGTGTGTGTGTGTGTGTGTGTGTGTGTGTGTGTGTGTGTGTGTGTGTGTGTGTGTGTGTGCTGTTTTTGTGTATCCGGGGGAAAAACATCCAAAAGTTTTGAATAAATATCTGTAAACTTTGTCTGATAAACTTTCCTAGAGGAGTAAACATCCTTCAGGATATTAACGTCTATGACACATCCCGTCACAGTACGACCTGTTGTATATTTCTGAGAGTCTGAGTCATAGTCTGGGTAAATATTGGAACCTCGCCACCCTGACGTCACTGATTGGTTTGTCCACTGCAGCTCTGAAGCCTTTCAGTTCGTTGTTTTGGCCGCTGCTTTGTTGGTTTTCTGGAGGCCACATGTGACCGTATTTTGGCTGAGAAAGGGGGTTGTCAAACGCCAAGTTATCAGAGCTCCACAGTCTGTGCCCGTGGCTAATTCATTACCTGGCACATCACTTTGTCGCCCATTGTGTTCCCCAAACAATGACACTCTTTTTGTGGTGGCAGAGTTTTACACCAGACTGAAGAGGCCTAGAGAGTGTGTGGAGAGTAGCAGTAGAGTAGTATTAAAGTCAGGGTTGGTAATCTCTTCCAGATCCACTTTTTAAGATTTTGGTGTAAATTGTCTTTTGGTCCTGACAGAAATTAATAACTCAGGTTCTCTGAAAAAGGAACAAAGAAAATCCATCATCTGTATCAGTTTGTAAGTCTGTAAAAACTTCAACCAATGTCTGCCACGAGGTACCAATCTGATGAACCAATCAGACGCCTCCCTGTCTTCCTGCTCGTTCTCTACCTCTTGCGTATGCACAATAAGTAATCAAGACTTTCAGATGACAACAGGGACTCAGATTGAGTTTAGACTCTGATGCTCCTGACTGGTGCATGTGACCTGTCTCTTCACCGGTGACCACATGACCCGTAACACTTTTTTTCATTTCTGTCGCCGGTCACTATAGCTGCTGCACGACCTTTAATCTCAGATGCAGCCTGAGTCATTTTGCCCAAGAACCGGGCCTACATGTGTGTCCTCCTGCTGTTCAGTTAGAGGTTTTGAAACGTGTCCAAATAAGGATCGACTCGATTTCCCGTGCATGCTTCAAGTGGCCACTCAGGGAACTGCAGTTTTTTAGCACTTCAGCCTCGGCTTCATTTCTCCTCCTGGGAAATTATCGCCTATTGCCAGAAGCGTTTGTGTATTCTTTGGAAATAAAAAAAAGATCCCAAACTTTGGAGTAAACATCCTTACACACATCTTTATAAACACTCCTTGAGAAGTAAACATGTCTCAGTGTGTGCAGGTTCTTCATGTGCTCTTCAGTGACACACCGGTTTATCTTATCTGTGTGCGTTCCTTGATGTGAGTCAGAGCACTGAGACATCAGTGCTTTTTAGTGGATTCTGAGGCAAAGTAAGAAATGTGTAACCGCGCTACATAAAGTTTCACTCCTGAGTCATTGCTGGGTCAGTGACACCGAGGCGGGGAGCAGCAAACAGATGCTCGGCGGAGGGAAGTAACCGAGGGTTTAGTGGGCAGAGAAACGCCAGGATCTCACATCGAGAGGGGAAAGACTGGCTCTCACATTATCAGCATTCACATTACAGGCTCATTAACAAGAATAATGGAGCTCAATAAAAGCAATCAGGCTCTGAAATAAACTACAATTAAACAACCTTATTTTTCCCCATTAGAGGAGGAGCACCCCTGCGGGCCGAGGAAGAAGGACATTGCTTCGGTCTTTTCCCATCTGCTGCAGACAGACGTTATTACTGTGACTCATGTAAACATCCAGACGAAAGACAAACAGGACAAAGAGGATTTTTTTGAGTGTTCCTGTTGTTTGAACGCTCCATAAAGCTCCTGCCATGCTAAGCAAACACATTGTAAAGCTTTTAATGTGTAGTTACACTGCACAAACACATCGTGTATACTGTTGTCTTTTCCGCAGAGTATCGCTCCCTCTCATAAATCCGTCCAAAGCTCCGGCGTTGAGTGCGGACTGTACTGTGCAAACATGTCGCGGGGCTTTGCTTTTCCGAGCCGCGCCGCCGGGGAAAGGCCTGTCTGCTTAGGGGGGGTATAATTTAATTGAGGGATTAGCATTACTGTGCAGGGTGTAATATACGTCTTTCAGCACCAGCCATTTAACCTTGCTGGTTGGTGAGCAGGACTTGCAGGAGCAGGGAGAAGGGTTAGCTTTAATCGCCAACATGCTGCAGCCCCCTGAATGGCGGCTGGGGGTTTCAGCCCCCCTTATTGATTCCAACAGATGGCAGGAGCAGAGAAAGAGTTTTTCCGCTGACTCGCTGCCCAGATGAACAGCAGTGGAGGGGCTGCCACGGCTTCATTAAATATTCACTCTGCAGCGACAACACACCAAACGTTAAGCACACACAGACACTGAAGAAGCAGAGTGAAAGTGCGACAGTGTAGATATCTGCACATTCTTCTTTCCTTTGAACATACTTTTTGAAGTTTCACTCTGGAGAATCAGACACTCGCAGTCAAATCTCTAACAATGAGAGCCATCAATTGGTCCTTTAATCAAAGCTATTTTAATTTAGCATGTCATGAAGCAGCAGTTGGAACTACGTGTGATGAGACTTTAGAGGATTTTATCAACGCGGCGAGCCTTTCTTCATGCAAAACACTCGTATGAACTCGGACCACCTGAGGATTTGTTTGTGTTGGCAATTAACTGGAGGGAAGATGATTGCTGGCTCAGGTCAGGGAAATAATTACAGGGCTTAGGCGATGTCGGCTGTCACATTAGGGCCACATCAAGACCTGTCTGTGCTGTCCAGAATTAAGTATGAAAAGATGCAAATGAGGCTTCGGCGCTTCGTCAGGATGCACTTCCTTCAACGCTGGAATAATCAGCTCATTGAGATGCAGTGCTACTAGAACATGATAGCTGCTGTTTACTCCTGCAAAATACCTTTTTTTAAATATGAGCTGACATTTCAGAGCGGTGTCTTCTGAGGTGACGCTGGTCTGGTTGGTTTAAAAAGCACAAACTCTGCGAGGCTGATAAAAGTGACTTCCAATATCTCTCACCATCAAGCAAACAAAGTAAGCCCCCGTGTCCACCTGGGCGTTGTTTCCGGGCAGTAAAGCGCTGGCTGTGACCTCGGGAGCGCTTGCATGAAGCATTGAGAAGAAAAGCGCTGCACGTCCGTCCTGTCTCATACGGCCGCTTTCTACTCATTGAAACAATTGAAAAAAGGTGCTAAGAAAAAATGCTAGGTGGACACAAGGGGGTGTGAGATGTCCCTGATCCAGTACTCAGTTCCATTATATGAGTATTATGCACAGTTTGATGGTTATCATGATCATTTTCTATATCTTGGCACTGATAAATGTGACATCAAATGTGCATATTATAGTCCTGTCGCTAATGAGCAGTGTGGGTCAGCAGTTTGATTCCTGTTGTCTCCATGCATTTGAATTATTGATGCTTCCACATTAGATTCAGTTATTTGCATAAAGCTCATGTGAGTTACATCTATGGGTCTCACCATATTAATACATAATTTGATAACTCAAGTCTTAAAGGTCACATATTCTCCTCTCAGAGCTCCTCAAAACATGTGTGTGAAGTTTCTTGTTCTAAATCCACTCTGATCCTGTATTTGATCATGTCTATAAACCCCTCTATTTCAGCCCTGCTCAGAACAGACTGTTTCTGTGTCTGTACCTTTAAATATGTAAATGAGCTGTGTCTGACCACGCCCCCTCTCTGGAAAGGCTTGGGTGGTCTCGGTGCTTTCTCGCTCCATGTTCTATTGTTTACGGTGAGAAGGCAGACTCAGAGGGCAGAACAAACACCTAGCTGTGGGAGTGTCACCCACCTGGGGGAGGGGCTACTGCCCTTTGTGATGTCATGAAGGGAAAATCTCCAAACGGCGTGTTTGAGCACACATTTTCTGAAAAGTGGAGCAGGCAGAAGACGGAGAGGATGGACTTTTCTCATCATTGGGGGGTTTGTAGACAGACTAGAGACACATGTTAGAGTTAGAGGAACATGGAGAAGAGGATTTTAGAATATAATGTGATCTTTCATATTTTAAGACCATACTGTCATTGAAACGGTTTCCTCTCAGAGGCTGACAGATGTAAGGTTAAAGCTCCACATGTTGTGTTTTTAATGTCCTTTATTTGGCAGATGCAGTGCAGCAGAGCTCGGAGCTAATTTAATTGTGCGTATCTGTTCATGCTTGATTCTCACTGTGTTTGAGAAGAGAGGGAAGGAGAAGGAGTGGGAGAGGGAAATTTAGGAGACACGAGCTCTGTAAACACACACACACAGCTGTATCCTCTTAAAGCAAGGCCCCGTGGCTGTCCCCTCTTCTTCTCTGTGTGTAAGCCATCATGTTCTTCTGTCAGGACGAGGGGGGGGGGGGAGGGGAGGGGGGCAACAAAATTCAGGGATCTGACGACAATTATCACTTTTGTTGCACACTCTCCTGCCCTTTCTGTCCTGTTCTGTTTCTGTGTCCTGTATTTTGTTTCCAGTTAACAGAAACCTCTCTAACCATCATTTGGTCGTTTCTGGATGTGATTAGTTTGTTATTTCTCCTTCAATTTTATTCTGCCGCGGAAACAAAGCGAAAACAAGAACCCACAAATCAATATGTTACTCCGAGATGCCCAGTCAGTGGTGACTGTTTGATGCTCATTATCTCGAGTTGTGTCTCTCTGTGTTTATTCAAAGCATGGACTTTGTCATGCCTGGATACTGGATGGTTGCAGTCTGAGGGCAGCACTCGTCTCTGTCTCTCCTTTTTCTCTTTTGTTTGGATGTCTCCCTCTCCAGGATCAACAGACTGTGCAGCATAAATCTGATTGGCGATGCATCACTGCGGCAATGTGTTTTTCTTTCACGCAGAGATACTAAGTGTGAACAGCTAACAGAGACACATTGAGATGACAAATGTGAGGAGAGAGATGGAAAGAGATGTTCCAATGAGTTCAAACAGAAACTCTATTCAACATAGTTTTGTGTGTGTGTGTGTGTGTGTGTGTGTGTGTGTGTGTGTTTCTTACATATGTAGACATCTCTCAAGCCTTCAAGTCTCCTCTTGGCAACTTCTTTAAAAACACAAATAAAAACACATTTGAAGTTATTTTATGGTTAAAGACATCAAAAGTTAATGTGGTATTACTTTTTGTAGTTTTAAAATGACCAGAAAGACAAGGCCACACCTTGAAAGTGTAGACTGATAGTCCCCTCTATGTAAGGTACATGTGTATGTGTGTGTGTGTGTGTGTGTGTGTATGTGTGTGTGTGTGTGTGTGTGTGTGTGTGTGTGTGTGTGTGTGTGTGTGTGTATGTGTGTGTGTATGTGTGTGTGTGTGTGTGTGTGTGTGTGTGTGTGTGTGTATGTGTGTGTGTATGTGTGTGTGTGTGTGTGTGTGTGTGTATGTGTGTGTGTGTGTGTGTGTGTGTGTGTGTGTGTGTGTGTGTGTGTGTGTGTGTGTGTGTATGTGTGTGTGTGTGTGTGTGTGTGTGTGTGTGTGTGTGTGTGTGTGTGTGTGTGTGTGTGTGTGTGTGTGTCTGAGACAGTGTTTCCTCTGAGCTGTGGTTTAACAAACAGCTCCTAGTGATTCAGTTTCAGACCACTTGAAAGAGAAAAACAAATAGTTGAGCTTTTATTATGCGATGGATTATTGTGGGTGTTTTAGCGCCGTCAAGAAAAACATCCTTCTTCCACATCACGCAGATGCACACAGCACTTTTTTCTGGTCTTTGTTTTATTGGCAGACTCGCTTATTGTTGGATCAGTTTGAGCTACATCTTGGATTCATGTCCTGAGAAACAACACTTTCACTTAAGAGTTTCCCAAATCATTTTATTTTACATTCTTTCATCAGGAATATTCACATTTCACAAGATATCATAAAGGAACAAACTGTATCTAAACACACAGACATTGAATTACAGTATGCATAAAACACAAAATCCCTTCTTTTTTGCGTTGTCATCATACCAGATTTTAAACTTTGGTATGATTCTAGTAAAAATCTAATTATATTGTTACCTGTTTGATACCACAGCAGCAAAAAAAAAACTGAAATCCTAGGCGCCTAATATCGGATAATTTCTTGTTTTTGATGACCAATAAATGCAGGCGCACACATGAACTCTCTCTAAATTGCACAAATACATAAAAAGACAATATATGAATGCAATTAAGACATCATATTGTGAGGAAATCTGGCTTTGGACGTCCCAATAAAGACTCAGTTAAGTTGAGACGTGTAGACACATTCCTGTTTACCAAAGGGTTTTGATACTTCATCAGACTGCCTTTTCTTCACAATGAACTTTGTTTGTAATCAGGACAGGATTTGACCTCTGACCCCTGTCATTGAAGAGGCACCTGATTCCTCTACATTTGTTGACCCAGTGCAGAACTTCAATCTTTTTTTTTCAAAATTTGGCTTCAATTTGAAAAAGTACAGGGAATTCTTGATAGCGGCAAACAACGATTACGAGATGATTTGCAATAAAGAAAACGTTATTTGGGACATTGCACATCAAAGCCACTGATTCCCACATGGCATGAAGAGCAGTTTTTGTTCTTAACAGGCCTTAAAACGTCTGAAATGTTATTTCGAAATTAGTTGTGTTAGGGACTGTAGCAGATTTAGTCTTGCAGTGATCGTCCTCTGTTCTCTGGGCTGCTTCATGAGAGATATTCTCCTGGGCCGTCAGGCTCCCTGCAGAACCCCACTGAGCTGCGTTCTTGAATGCATGATGTACAGTTGTCTAACACTTCTTTTTTTTCCATCAAGCCCTACACAGAGAGACAGTGTCTTCTTATCCAGTGCTTCATTTGTCCTAATGCTCTTTTAAACGGGCTGCGGCTATAGAGACGGACAAGTATTCTTGTGGAACTGCAATGTGCGATAAGTAGCCTCTCATTTGACCGCCCTTGCAGGCCAATTATAAAGCTGTAACAGGGCAACACCTCCTCAGTCTCTCTGTTATTGAACCTCTCTGGTCCCTCGCTCACTTTCTCTTTTTGTCTCTGTCATTTTCCTCCCGTCCTCTCCCTCTCTCTCCCTGCGGCAAAGAGTAGAGAGGGCAGGCGTGGTGGTGGCCAGCCCTTGTGTCCTTTAGTGTCCGATAACAGAGCCTTCCCATCAGCTGCCTGCCTCAGCCAAGCAAGGCCTGGCTAATGGATTTGGCTGGCAGGCATACATCCCTTCATCCCAATTCAGCCCCCCTGCTCTCTCCCGCACCTCTCAATTATTCAGTCTCCACTTCTATGCAAATGGTTTCCTATTGAGGGAAAAGCTGCCATCGTTTTCATCTGGTTGTTATGTGTGCTGATGCGTGGGACTCGCACAGACTTGTCGGCTGTGACATATGGTATGGCTGGTGAGATGGAGCGTGCCGCCCGCTTGCCGATCCCTCATCTCCTTCTAGGCGAAGCTCCATCAGACCTGAACCATTAGAGGCTGATCTATCGGAGCGCCGCTCACAAGTGGTAACACTCTCCAGCAGTTCCCTAGCAACCGCCGCAAGCGCTGGTCTCTTTCACTGTAACGCTCAGTTGCTTAGCTACAGAGACTGACAAAACTACACATGGATGATCTCGCCGTGGAGTCAAGGGCCGAATACTGGTATCATTCAGAAAGTGGATCAATGAAGAGAAGCAAACAGGAAGAGAAGTCACAATTTCTCGACCTGTCGGTTAGTGTGGATATTTTTCTGTTGTTTTATTTTCCTCTGGAGTTGATATTTATCAGTTTAATTAGAAAAGGAATGAGAATCAGTGATGCTGAGGTTCACAGATTCAAGGATATGTTCATTGTGTTTGGATGCAAAAAAAAAAAAAGTATAAAAACATGAGTGCCCCTTCTGTCAGGGGAATTCAATAAGATAAAATAAATGTGCAGATAAAGGTGAGTGCAGAAAGTCTTCTAGTATAAAGTTTAGAGACAGTGTGCAGAGTAAACAAACACAACTTGAATCCAGTGTGCGTAAATGTCAGTGTTGGGTTACTGTAAAGACGCTACTATTTGCTGTAACTATCAACAAATTAGTTACTTTCCATATTTGAATAAAGCTGTTGCAGTTACTCGTTACTTTATGTGAAACAGACCGACGACAAGCAGGTGAGGTGACGCTAACGTTAGCACACTGACATCCTGGGAGAAAGAACGTTGCACGCTGGTGCAGCTCAGGTTAGGTCAGCAGACGCTCTGTCGCCTTCAGAGAGCTAATCGGTAAAATAATAATATAATAATCTTTATTTATAGAGCACTTTTCAAAAACAAGTTACAAAGTGCTCTACAAGGACGGCAATTATAAAAACATAAAAACAGGCAGGTCAAGGCAAGATTAAGAAATAACAATCACTTTAAGATATTAAAGCCCTTTTAAAAGAACTGTAAAATATATACACTTCTTTTGAAGGAATTCTAAAAAGTGAAATTAGTAAAAATACCTTCATCTTGTCACAGCACCATTCCGCCATAGCAACATGAAATAATGTGAACATTAAAGGTCCCATATTCTTCTTTTTCTGGTTTTATATTCTCTTTAGTGTGTTTTCAAAGTGTCCTGTACATGTTTAGTCACATCTATTTGCAAAAATTCAAGGTCTGCGGAAACGTGGCTTCTCCTACGTCCTCCTGTTAGCTGTAGCATTAGCTGCATGTAACGCTCGGTTCTAGCCCCCCTCGATACAAATGTGTCATTGTCAGTGTGAGATCACTGATCTAAGCTCATTGGCTCGTTGTGGCCCTGCAGCTCATGTTGAAATTTCCGAGATGCGTTCTGAGCAACTGACCAATAACGACAGAGTGGATCTGCAGACCAATCAGAGCAGACTTGGCCCACGTGGGGTCTAACAGTGTGGGCTCAACAGAGTGTAGCTGACGGACTCAGAGCGTAGAGGGAGCAAGGAGGAGCAGTACATGAAAACAGACACTTTTTTAGAACTTTAGCTATTGTGAACGTACAAAAGTAGGAACATAGATTAAATATATGAACCCCAAAAAGGGCAGAATATGAACTCTTTAAGATGAGCATTGAAGCAAAAAATGTAATGCTCGGGTTACTTGGCCAAGTAAGTAGTTACTTTTATAAGACAGTAACTCTGTTAGTAACTCAGTAATGTGACCAACACTGGTAAATGTGATGCATAAAGTCTGATTTAGAGTCTTCACATTAATTTAATGCTAACTGACTTTGAGAAGTCGCCCCCAATTTCCACATACTCCGAGCACACCGCCATTCGCTGCCACTCTCGTCAATGATTGTGTTTCCACATCGAGCTATTTTCAACGGAGTACGCTGCAGGTTCACATCAAGCTGAATAGAATAGAGCAACCCGGAATCTGTTCTGCTGTGTGCTGCACCCAGCTCAGATACCTTTGACGTTTTATCTTTAAGTTAAATGTGTGTTTTTGTTAGCAGAAGCAACATGTAAACGCATATCTGTTGTCATTCTGTTGATCGGGCTTTTTCTATTGCAGGACCAAACTGTGGAGCTCTTTGCCCCCAGACATCCGTCTCTCTCACACTATTGGTGTTTTAAAAACTGGCCTTAAGACACATTTATACTCAATTGCCTTTAATGTTCAGTAACCCGTCAAGCACAAAAACCCAGAGCTGTGTTATTCTTGTGTTACTCTGGAATTAACTGTCACTTGTTCAGCACTTTGGATCAACTATGTTGTGTTTAAAGAGCTATATAAATAAAGTTGAGTTGAGTTGTCATTTTAAAGTCTACTGTAGCGTTGCAGTGTGTTAGCTGTAGGTACATGTTTGAGGTATAAATGTTTCTTATGCACTGGACCTGGATAGAGCCGCCCTTGTTTTGTGTGGGTGAGATCGTATTTAGCCGTTGTATTGAAGCACTCGACCATAACCAAGGTGAAACAAGAGTAACAACCACATGTCCTGTTTGATTCTTCCTCTGTTAGAAATGCCTCAAATGCTCACATCTCCATACCGCAGTGTGCAAACCAAACACCTGACCAAGCTTAGCCTGATTACATTTGTTTACTGTCTGTGTGTTTGGAGCTCCTGGGAGTCAGAGGGTGGATCAAGGGCAGTGGTTTCTTTGGGAAGAGAAGATGGGGGTGAAGGTTTTTTGAGGGCTGCGTGATTAAGGCCCATAAAACAGCCAGCTCCCCGGCAGCAGGAAGGTGTGCTGCTGATTTAGCCCTTCCCCTCCACGCTGGCCACCTGTTAAAGGATTTATTTCCCAGGTCAGTGGTGGGCGCCTGCCATCATCAGGCAACCTGCTTGTTCTCTTGGCACAGTGGGGGGAGGGGAGGGGAGCAGCGGGGGAGAGAGGGGAAGGGGGAGGGTCGACTCACTATATACGGCAAAGAAACCTAAAGCAATAACCTTTGTTTTCCCCCTTTTCTCATTTGTGGCTGAAACTTACAGTGAGGGCCGACTTAGAAATAACAACATATATATATTTTTTTCCTTGGGATACATTTTGAGGGGTGTAGAAAGTTCCAGGAAATAAATCGTTTCCCACTGCTCGTTTTCCGAGTGTGTGGAGAGCAATGTGCAAGGGAGAGAAACTTCCTCCTGGAGTCATCGGGGAGACATTGTGCCCTTCCAGTAGCCTACCTCAGCAATGTCACACCCCACCTTAGCAGATGCTTTAAGAAAACACCAGCAAGCGCATTTACCCCCGTTTTACACTCCCATATTTCATTCTGGCGTCCACCGAGGCTACCTTTCCATTTCCTTCTCCACTGCAGACACTGCAAGGTGAGAAGGGTGTGTTATCTGTTTATTTATGAGAAACCGCAGTGAGGGCAACATGTTTACCATAGCAACGGCTCTGTGTGTATTTTTGAAGACGTCTCAGAGGTAATTTCATGAATCTGTAGTTAGGTGTATGCTAACAAGGCCGGGGTAGACACACCCCCAGATGGCGGCTTGTCTCTGTCCCCCCTTGAGAGGCGGGCGATGCTGGGCAGAACCAGGCAGTGGCAGGGCCTGCAACCGCCAAAAATAATTAAGCACGCTGTCACAGGCTTTCTGCTGTATCCGCACAAAATTTTCATCCAAGACTCAACATGGGAGAAGGCCCCTGCCTCCAGTCTTTTCTTTCCCAGAGACTCACTCACACACACACACGCACACACACACACACACACACACACACACAGACACACACACACACACACACACACACACACACACACACACACACACACACACACACACACACTGCAGCACTCACTGTTTACACATGATGTCATTACCAGAGCGGCGGCAGGAGAAGAAGAAGTCTTTGATCACGAGTCTCAGAGGAACAGCACTTTGTAAACAACCAATAAGATTAGATCTACATTCGGCGTAATTCCTCATTTGATATTGTGTACTTTATCAGCGCTGCTACATAATAGACATAATATTTATGTTCCTCGACCTGCATGTGTTGAACATTCAGCCCCATTCATGCAGCATTAATGCACAATAAACACGGTTGCATGTGTACATTAGCATCTTTGCAGCTACATATGACTCTAAATTAATGATCATGCCGTATTGTGCGCCAACCAGCGTGAGTTATGAACGCCATTCCTGGCCATATGCTGGCAGATTGTTTCTATGGCTACATGCTAGTCATGCAGTTTAGATGTACTGCACCATAAGGAAATGCAGTTGAGGTAACAGGAAACAACCACTTCCTCTGGAGATGACTCAAAACTGAACAAAGAGATTTGCCTGCAGGTTTATCTTCGTTTTTTTTTTTTATACTGCACATGTTTTTTTTAAAGGCGATCAAAGTGCCAGTCATCAAACAGCCTCAGGCTAACTTTCCACTGTGTTCAGATGAATCATGTGGAATATCTTTTAAAACCATCTGCATGCTTCTTCTTCTTGCAGAGGGGTCTCGGGGGTTCTTCTATATTTACAAATGCAGAAAAGATCATCTCTGTTTGACCCGACTATTACAACACTCTTTATTACGGTCCAAGCGAGCTAAATATAAAACATGATACAGTATGCACGCTCAAGACTTGAAACATGTTGATGTAAGCTAACTAACTAAGAACGCTAACAGCTCCATCAGTGGCGTATCAATCACGTCCGCTATCCGGTCTCACTCAAAGTCTAACTCACATATTGGGCTTTTCAATCACAAACTCGCCCTACAGTTGTTCTGCTCTGTGCAGTTTGCGCTTGATTTGCATCTCATCCTTGAGCTGAGTCGTTAGCATTAGCGTTAGCATCTTCTCTGCTGCAGGGAAGCTGCGCTAACATCCCGACAGGGCTCGATTCTGTCCACATGTAGATGACGAGCTGGGCGGGGGAGGGGACAGTTTGTCCAGTTTATTGTGGAGTCAAGTCTTCACAGATACTGAACAACTTGCATCATTCAAAACATAACCTACTTCCTGTTTGAGCAGGCATGAGCAGCCTGGCAAGATAAAAACACACTCTGCAGCAGCCACACACCGACTTAACCCCTGATTCTTTTAACAACAGTGATGTAGATGTCATATTTACAGATTTATTATTTCTGGGTCATACAGAGGCAGAACTGTTTTCCTGATAACTTTAAAGTTCTCATGTTCTCACTATCTGATCGAGGCTGTAGGCACAGGGGTCTTTGAATTAGACTTTGTTTCTCAGTGAGGCTCCTGTGCATCATAAGGGGGAAAGGTTGCCTTAATTGAAAGCATTCTGACTCTAAACAAAGTGCTCCTCATTCTGGACTACACCCATAACCCTCTGAACAGAACCTTCACCGTGTTCGGTGTCAGACTGCTGTCACAATCCAGACTAAAGAACGCTATCGTCCCCTCTTGCCGTGTGATTGTGAAACACCTCATGGCAGGGGGTTAGCACACAGTGACTCATGGACTATAGCAATTTTCATTTTCAGCTGCACAGCTGTCTTAAAGAGAGAGCCTCTAGTTGGACACTTTAATGAAATAGCAAAGTGGCACCTTAATGTCTGCACAGACTCTTTTAAAAAATCCTCCTTTCAGAACTCTGCTGTACCTGCAACAGAACTACTGCAGTGCACCTGTAGGTGTAAACTCTCATCTGTACAGGTCTGACTGTGTTTTAAACTGTGCATAGGTTTCTATTCTTATTCCTCTGGGGGGTTCTGTAAAGGTTCTTGGTATAGGTCTAATTTTTATTGTACGGGTTTAACTTTGATCTCTGGAGGGGTTTCTTTGAATCTTCTTATGCACATATGGGAGGATATATATACATACGGGGGGGGCAGTCATGCATGTTTGTAAGCTGCAACCGGATGCTTTGAATTTCAAATATCCATCTGTCTATCTATCTCAGAGACGCTGTTTGCTCTGCGGTGCAGTTAGGGGGCGGGGGTGCACTTAACCCTCTCTGTGTGTTTTGTGAATTAGTCTTAATTTGGACTCATTTGCAGTTCCAGGTTTTATCAGACACAGAAGCCATGCAGTCGTTTAGTGAATCAGGCCCTGTGTGTTCCCTTTGAATACTTTACGTCTTTGTTTTCATGTAAGCGATGAAGCTAACATCCAACGATTAAAGCTTTCTAATATGATTCATAAACTTCTATCATGCCGGCTGAGTCCGTCTCTTCTTAAAAACATTTCTTCATCTTCTGTTTGTCCTGATTTGAGTTTAAACGCAGTTTATCTATTTTTTATATCCTCTTAATTTTCCTAAACGTTATCGTTATCAATTCTCTTTTTGAAACTTCGTTATTTTCTGATTTATCTCTCTGAGTTTGTCTGCCTTTGTGAGGAATTAGTACATGAAGTGTGTGTTGTTGGTGCTCTCACACACCCAGAGCAATAACATAATGATTATAATGTAGTACAGAAAGTGAGTAAAACATAAGGACGACTTTTAAAAAAGATAGAAATCTTTCCTGGCAGGTAGACAGATGCTTGAACAACCTGAGCTTCAGGACATACTTCAGATATCACACTGACACCTTACGCTGCCACTCACTCTTCCAGTTTAATGAAGTCTCAAATATATCCATACATATATATTTCCCTTTCGCATCATCTTTACCTTAGCTTAGCGAGTTATGTAATTGTCAGCTGCTGGGCTTTGGAGTGTAAAAACTCCAGCTCCTCTCATTTATCCTGAAGTGTACCTGCAGGGCCGACAGCAGCCTCCAAACGCTGTCCGTCCTTTTATATTCTCTCTGTCTCTCCACTCAGGTGTGGAGAACTATTTTCAGCTCCGTCTGAGCGGCAGCACTGATGTGTGCAATGTTTTTCACCTGCTCTTCATCATTTCATTTCATATCCTGAGCGGGTTTGCTTTGAAGCGCTGCTATCTGGCTGAGGCGTGTGTGTGTGTGTGTGTGTGTGTGTGTGTGTGTGTGTGTGTGTGTGTTTTGGATACTTTTGGGTGGATTTAAGAGCTTGTTGTTTTTTTTTTGTTTTTTTTTTGTCTCTGTGCTAAAAGAGATTCCTCTCGGCTTTTACAAGCTCTCAGTTCCACGCCGTCTGACTGCCCAGACGTACCTGAATGTGTTTGTTCGACTCGTCTTTTTGATTCCAGACACAAAATAAAGGTTTTTTAAACTTCTACTGCTTCTGTTTGGAGAGGAAAGTTTTTGATAACATGAATATAAATCATTTTTTCATTTTTTTTTCCCGTACAAGAAAAGCCGAGCCTGCAGTGTGCGGTCCGACCTGAACGATTGTGTGTGTTTTATGCGTCTCACTCCTTTTCTTTTACTCTCGATTTTCATTCCTCTTCGACTTCCATCCATATTTTTGTGGCTCCAAACGTCAGAATTTAAATTGAAATCAGATGGCGGGGGCATATTTTAAAGGTCGCTGTGGTAAAAGAAGGCATCTGCTGGATCTGGCAGAAAGGGGGAAACCTGTTTGTGTGCTACACCGAGCTGCAGGCAAAATGGTTTCTCTTAGCCGGGGTTAAAACGAATGGCTCAGCGCTCAGTTCACCTTGTGCAACTTGGAGGCAAGAAAACATTTCCCCCGCAGTCCGAATGTGTCTTCCATCCAGCGCTAAGGTCCCGAGGTAATTTCTCTTTTGCTCTCTTGTGTATGCGTCAGCTAAAAGAGCCCGCCTGTGCCATTTATTCTGCACATCTAACAAGTTCTCACACTCCTGACCTGCACGCTGCTCGTGTAGAGACCACACATTGAAGCTCTTCTGCCCTGTCACTCCACCATAGTACCCCAAATTATCTCATTAAGCCTGCATTTTTGTGAAAGTAAGATAAATGGTGGTGCAGCATGTGGCTCTGATTGCCAAAACGCTCTGAAGAACAAGAGACTGTTGTGCAGAAGGCCCCGACTGCTATGAATTATGGGTGCAGGGGGGAGGGAGCGGGGATAGCCTCCCGTCCATCATGCTGCTCGCACTACTTGTGTCTGAGCCCACTACTCAGGGGGGCCCCCGTGTTTGTTGAACCTTTTGGAAACATCAGCCCGTGTCATCAAAAAGCTCACCCTAAAGTGCACCGTGCCATTAGTGACATTAATGCGGGCCTGCTGAGAGATCCAGCGGCACCCTCTTATCTCATGTTTGCTTTTATTATCTGATGGCTGCTGCAGCTGGAAGGCCAGAAAGTTACTTCTCCTAACTAAAGATGAGACTACTCTAGTGAAAGGCTTTCCATTTTACATTCAAACCTCTCACCTTAAATCCCTTTTTCTGTTATGTAAAAGTACTTTTTCTGTTGGTTTTGTTTAATGCACCGTGTGTGATGACAGGACCAGATATCTGAACCCCTCCTAGGAATGGGAAAAAGAACATTAATTATCCATTGTTTGAAACAGTCTCTTCAGCATTTTCAAAAAGCCTGCGCAAAGCCGTGGCAAGGTCAAACTCCTGAGCTTAGCGCGGCGCTCAGAAACAGACCCCCGTTAATGTATGTATTTCAGCATTTCCCATGCCACTAAAAGAGGCGAGAGTTTATATGTGCTCTACTAAAGGCTTCTCCCTGGTGAGACATTTCTGTCGGGGGTAACAAAGTGAGCGTATGCACAGCGTGGCACAGCCCTCGGTGCAGAAATGGCTGCGTCTGTTATACATTCACACAGCAACAAATTGCAGTGAGGCAGGTGGGGAGCGATGCTACACATGAACTTGGTTTTTAAGCAGAACCCGGTGCTAATTCAGCAGGTCAAGCGATTTGATTCAGAACACCACTGAGAGACAGATACACAGCGAGATAAAGAAGGGAGGAAGAATATACAGAGGAGGAGAGATTGAAAGAAGCAAAAGGAGAAAGGCACAGAATGTATAACACATGGACGTAGCCTCAATCAGTACCTTTACATGCAGTTAGATGTAGTCAATTTATTGTGAAGTCAAAATCCTCAAAGAATTACAAATCTAGATAATAAAGTCGTAGATGATTAACTCTTAAATGTAAACACTTCAATCTAACCCAAACTGGTCGAGGCGATCTGAGCATGCTCCACAGTTCCCACGAACCAGAAGTCGAAATAGCATAAATGTGTAGCATAGCAGAAATCGTATTTTCATCTGCCCTGAGCTAGAGGGATAGTATGGATTCTATCTGTACAAAAAGTAAAGCGTGGAGTTTTTACAAAGTGAGAGTCCATGTTTTCACCTTTTCGACATACAAACAACAACTTTGCTGTTTGCTAATGTGCTAACTTTTTAGCATGGTCAAGTGGAAGAAGGTTGAGTCATAACTAGCTGAAAGGGGGCACATTAGCATCTACCGTAGCGGAGTCGGACATCAATAACTGTTTCTCCCTGTTGCTTATACTTGGACAAGTGCAGATGTCCAGTGACATGGCCTTATCAGGCGGCGACCATGAGTGCCTTGTACGTGTGTCACCCACTAGTTTCTGAAGTGGATTTTTTATCCCAACAATGGCGGTCACCATGTTGGAAATGCTCTCTCAAACTAACTTTCTGTCAGTCGAGTAGGAAAAGACAAAGACTGACAAACAACAACAACGCATTCATTTGAGGTCATATCAGCCACGCCCATAATTATGCATAACTATTATCCTTCATGCAATTAAAACAAGTGAGTTTAACAAAAATCCACCCCTCGCACGGTGTGTAAAGACATGAGCTATTCAGGCCAAAATCATTTCTGTACCAGGCTGTAAACATGATTATTTCTGCTGTTGAAAAGTGTTTTTTAGTGTTAATGGGACTTCCTAAGGCAACCAGCCTCTAGTGGACACTGGAGGAACTGCAATATTTTCACCATCATTTTTCAGCACTAAGTTAATGCTAGGAACAAGGACGAAGGAGAAATAAGAGGGAGGCAGTTCTGGGCGAGGTTCCAGCACACAGCACCCAATGAGATTTTACTACATGCCATCAATCCAGTGCATCAGCACCCGGTGCACGCGTACAGTTCTCACTGTGTGGTAATTCAACTGCATATCCTCCATGTTTGATCCGTGCAGCACTGTGTAGCCATGTATTATATTCTGAGTTATGTATCCCCACAGGAGCGTGTATAGCTCTCGGTCGAGTTGCAGGAGCAGGTACTCAGCAGCTCTCGGTGCATGTGTGTTCTGTGTCCTTTGTGGTAGCATGTGGCAGGTGCACCGCTGCTAGCTAGGTGCTTCCTTGTTGTCAAGTCTCCGTCCCTGGAGGAGGGTCGCGGCTCTTCGTCATCCACATGGGGCCCTGTCTCTGTGGGTGTTTGGAGGGACGGGTAAGAACAGAGGAGTGTGAGTCTGACCTCTATTTATTTCAGCGGGGGCCCTTTTTCGCTGGAAGTTGTCACAACGATGGGTACGTTTTGACGCCGTTGTAGATAATCTGTCTTTGTATGTGTGGGAGTGCAGGGAGGAGAGTGTCTCAGGTCCTGGGAGACTCCGCTGGCTGGATGGGTCCTTGTCACAGCCTGTACCTGAAACGGGGCACAGATAAGAGGCTGCTCTGGTGGCCCCTGCAGATGGAGCAGTAATGGGGCCATGCAGCACTTCCTCTGGATGAAGTCTCTGTAAAAAGAAAAAGGACGACCACTCTCCTTCTTCTGTCACTTCAGCGAGGTCGGACTCTGAGATACCAAAGTGAGGCAGACAAACTCGATTTGTCTGAATTCTACTGTTGTTGTGAGATAATGATGAAAAGAGGACATTTATTTATAGAGCACTTTTAATCAAAGTGCAAACACTGAGACACAGACCATCAGGGAAACATACCGACGACTCATGACTCAAACAGAACAGTAAACACCTCCACAGAACATGGCAGCCTAATGTTGGATGTCCAGACTTAACCTCAGCGAAGTTAAAAATAAAATAAATAAACTCCTGATTCATCAAAATAAGATTGACAGAGAAATGTGTGACCCTTATCATACCTCACTGGAAATCCCAACATTACAAAGGATTAAGACAAGTGACAATTTTTAAAAACATTATTTGATTATTTCTTTCTGAGAAACTGAAATAAGATCGGACACAAGAAAAAACAAGACAGATATTGATACACAACAGGTTTGCTGGTCTGAACGAGACATTATGAGAATTTGCTGAGACTTGTCCAGAACCTGACCTCAGATTCTGTCTCGACGTATCAGAGCAAAGCACGCCGCAAAGTTGTCGGATACGCCCACCCCGGCAGCTCTTTCAAGGCCACACCCACTCGGAAGCTCACTCAAATTTCCCTGCAACTGCAAACAGAGCTGGCCAATCAGAGGAGAGTGGGCATGTAAGGGGGGGGGGGGAGGAGGACTTAAAGAGACAGCAGCTGAAATGAAGCGTTTCAGGAAGAGGCTGAAATTTGGATTTTACTGAAGCCAGTATCTGATCAATAAAGAGGTTTTTGAGCTGCACATCTCACAACGCTGAAAGAGAGAAAGTGAGTTTAATAGATTTCTTTAAACTCTTTAAACATCCTGTCAATATGAACTTTACCTCACGCTGTTACCTCTCAATTAGCAAGCATAGCATTAGCATACTATCATAGCTTGAGCCAAAGTGTTCTGAGAGCTGCACTGACCAGAGATTCCTGTTTTTAAATTTGAGTCACACGCTCGGGTGTGAAGGTGAACATGGAGTCTGGGCTCGTCCAAGACTTATCTTGTCTTTAGCATGTTTGTTTTTTAGCATGTAGTCACACTATGAAGCAGATAATACCCTTCAAAGTGTCTATAAACAGGAATGCATTGACTTGTCCGTCAGACAGCTCAGGCCTCCATGTCATCACTGATAATGACACCTCGGCGTGCCTTTGGGCTTATCCGTCACTTAAACCAGAAAACACATTTGAATGTTCTCGCTGACATTGCGATAATCACTAAGCTCTCTTCAGATGTTATGCAATCGTTGTTGAAAATTAGATAACACTTACAAAAAAATACTAGGTAGCAGCGAGGCTAATGTTGAAGAATGCGACGAGCATTGAACTGATTAGCTGCATTGAAATCCCTCAGGCACACATTACCCAGGCAGCTGGAGGAGATAGTTTGTTGTGATTAGTCCTGTAATTAAACTGCTCAGGCTATGAATACTTGAGTAATGAGTGGCACCGTGGATGTGAAAGGAGTTGATAAGTGGGCTGTCTAGTTAGAGGAGCTGTGGACTGAGATGGAACCTCAGCGTCAGCCGCTCCTGCCAGACAAAGTTCAGGGGGAAAAAGGAAAAAGGCTGACACGTCTCATTTTTGAGAAGTGGCTGTTGAAGGTCACTGCACAGAACTTTTATTTTATCCCCACTTCCCCGTGATGGGAAGGATCACTTTTAAGGTTTCTTTTCGGTTCAGGCAAATGTTCAGGAAACATGGCGGAGGCACGATGACATCATTCATGCTTCTTTGTCATCTTTGCTATGACCAGATGTAGTCACCATGGAAAACTCTAATTTAATAATACCCATGTTGAATTTGATGCCTGGGACATGTTTCACAAACATTATGGGGTTGTTTAAGACATCTACTAAAGAAGTCTTTTCTCCACTGAGTCACATAGAAAGTATAAAATACAAAGTTATTTATACAGATAAGACACACAAGTGCTTTTCCAGAAAACGGCCGTATTAAATAACCATTTCTCATTCAGCAGAGAGGCCCGAGTCCGGCCCCCGGGCGCAGCAGCAGCACGAGATGATGCAGCCCCCCTGCAGTTTTTTCTTATTGCAGCCTTGTGAATGTCGGCATGTTAGCAACTGTCTGACAATTTTTTCATATGTACTAACAAGATTTTCAAAAAGCCTGGTGGCATTATCATATTACTTTGAACTCCAAAAATAAGAGAGAAAAAAAGAAGAAGAAAAAAAAAGTGTCCTCCTTCTCGATGCTGTGGGGGCCACACTCAATGTGTACACTTGCCAAGATTGTCGAGTTCATCGTTCATTTAAAGGAGCAGGAGGGGGGGGGGAGTTATTTTCAGATTATTAAAATATATTGACGTGCTTCAGGCTAAAGATTCTCTCTTACTGAAGTCCTTTTTGTGACGCAAAGGAAAGAAAAGGGGCCAACAAAGTGGAAAGCACATAAAGGCAGCAGACGCTAATCCTGCTGATTGTTTTGATCATCTGAAGCTCCATTTTCTAAATGAAAACACATGTCATTAAGGAAAACACAGCTGATCATTCAGGGATGTTGTTGACTCGTCTTTGGACGCACAAACCTGAAATGAAGTCTTCCTTCGTTTTCAGTTTTTCATTTTAAAAACGCTTTGGGGGAATTGACTGATACTGGATTTCTGCCATTAATAGCTCCCAAAAATAATGCATCAACTACCCACCCTGCTGCTCCGTCTCCAGTCCAGTTCACTAAGCATATTGGGCTAATGATATTCAAGTGCAAAAACACCTATGAAGTGGTCCTGCTCTGTGCATTTTGCTCTTGATTTGCATCTCTTGTGTGTTGAGCCTCCAGCCCCTCTGAGCTGTGCACTCTCATCCTGATGGAGCTCCATTCTGTCCACATGTTGGACATGAGAGGAGGCACTTCTCTACAGTTTATGTGCAGTCTAGTTTTTACTGATGGGAAACAACTTTCACCCAAGCTGCAACCTCCGGTCTCCTGCAGTTCATTGAGTGTCCAATTGAGGCTGGCTCCAAGAACACAGGAAGTCACATACACACCACAGCCAAAAAAGACAGTTTTTTTAAAATTGTATTTACATGTTTACAGCCTGTTACAAAAAACAAAACATGTCTGACCTGATTGACAGGTGGGCGTGGTGTAACGGTTTGTCAGGAGGTTTAAAACCCGCCTCAGCTCCAGCTCTCAGCCTGTTGTTAGATCAACTGAAAGGTAGACTGAGACAGCATTTCCAACATGGCGGCTGCTGCTGATGGGCCTCCAGCGCCCCCTGCAGGAACAGACGGCTGACGTCACTCCGACTTCGTCCATTAATATTTACAGTCTATGCTTTCACCGTTGATAACAGGCGAGCAAGAGCAGCAAGGCCTTGAAAAGAAAAATCCCACTACTCGTCCTGCATGATGACCCAGACCTTCTCCATACTTGTGGACAAAGTGGGTGGGGGTGGAGCCTGTGGCAACCTTGGACTAATTTAACCCCCTGATTCTGGGCAGCAGTAGCTCACTCTCTAATGACTTGGGTAAGGATCGGGAGAGTTGCCGGTTCAAGTGGAGAAAATCTGGCTATTGGGCAGAAAGGGGCGCATTGAACATTGATTCATCTGTAACATGCAAAGTAGATGCCATGCATACAGGTTTCTAGCCGTGGCTAATTTGCAAACCCTGTCCCTGCGAGGCTTTAAGGATGACAACACAATCTTGAGACTAAAAGAAATTCAGAAATATTAGACACTATTTGCTCTGCAGCACAGTGAGGGGTCCATTTGTGATTGCTCTGTGAATCAGAAGGTGTCTTTCTGACTATCAGTATCCCTCTGTGAATCAGGCCCTCAGCTTTCTAAAGCTAACTTGTTGAACTTGCTAAGTGTATAAATCAAAAGAACATCCAAATGTTTACACATTTAATGTAAGTCTCTGAGTCAAACAGTAACTGTGACTTCATGGTTTAGCAAGATAATTAAGTCTAACATCCCCTCACACCCTGGCTTCTTTTTGTGGGTGAAAAACATTATTCCTTTTTTCTAACCCTTACTTACCCAAACAAACACGGCTTTTTAAATGCGTCTTTGTTTATTCACTGTCATTAGCATAATTTGGAGAGCGTGTGGCACATGTTGCCGGAATGAGAGCGTGCCTAATTTTCTCCTCCCGTTGTGTCTTCCTCCATCAAATCCACGTCGAGCACATGTGTCTTAATTGAAATGACGGGTAATAGCATCTGTGAAGGCCACATCACTTTCACTCTGCCTGCAGCTGTGCCTCCATCACTGTGTGTGTGTGTGTGTGTGTGTGTATATTTACAACAGTGTGTGTGTGTGTGTGAGAGAGAGTGTAAAATGAAAGGATTTGCAGTTAACAAGGATTCATGAGGTGAAAGCCTGGGTAGGGTACACCCCCCCCTGCAGTGATGTATGTATGTAGACATCTCTCAAGCCTGCAAGTCCACTCTTAGAAACTTCTTTAAAAAAAACACATTTGAAGTAATATTACGGTTAAAGACATCACAAGTAAATGTGGTATTACTTTTTTGTATTTTAAAAATGACCAGACAAGGCCACACTTGTGAAGTATAGACCCATAGTCCCCTCCTAGTATGGTAAGCGTGTATGTGTGTGTGTGTGTGTGTGTGTGTGTGTGTGTGTGTGTGTGTGTGTGTGTGTGTGTGTGTGTGTGTGTGTGTGTGTGTGTGTGTGTGTGTGTGTGTAAACTGTACTGATGTTTGAAAGATTCATGAAGCTCTACACACATCAGCTCAAGGCCCCTCCCTCCACAAACCCCTGCAGAATTACGATGCACTGCCCCGGCTGTTTGCTGCCCTAATCAGAGAGACGAGTTCAGGTAACAACATCACCGTCTCGTGTTCAGAGGTGGAGATGAAAGTGTAAACTGGAGCTGTGTGCGGCTAGAGTTTTTTTTTGCACATTAACAAAACAAACGAAAAACCTCAAGAGCACGCTGCTTTAAAGCGCTTCCATAACACGCCTCGCTGCTGCAGAGGAACCAGCAAGAGAGCAATAAATACTGCACTGAAGATCCCTCCTGTGACTGCGAGTGTATAGGAAACATGTGATGCTGAATTCAAAGTTAGAGACCTGCCTGCACCATCACATTCATCCTCAGCCCCTCTCTGAGGTGGGGAGGGGGGGGGGGGGGGTCCGTGTCGTAACCAGAGAATCAAATAGTGTTTTCCTCTCCACATGAATGTGGTTGATGTTTCCCAGCAGGGCTGCTCCTGCTTACACACAACAGTGTGAGTGCATGCTGATTCTGAGCCACATCAACATGCAGTCATGTCATGCCTGCAGACGCTGCATGAACAGAGACCTGTGCATACACAATGAGACCTCATAACCCTCATCATGCTCAGTCACAACTTACTCATAAAACGTTATAATTATGTGTCAGATGCTGAAATAGTTCTCTTTAACTCTCTTTAACTCTCTTTAACACATAAAGGGTTAATGTGTTCTCACTCCTAAATCATCATTTGCAGCATCTTTGTCAACAACCAAACGCTGACTAGACTCTTCTCCTCTGTCGCCCCCCGGTGGTGGAATGAACTTCCAAACTCCATGTGATCTGCAGAGTCCCTCTGCACCTTTAAGAAAAAGCTAAAGACCCAGCTCTTTCATGAATACCTACTAACTTAATGATGATGGTCTCCATATTATTGACGATAATTATGGTAATGACGATGGTTTTTGTTTGATAACGACGACTTATAAGATGGTTTCTATACTGATTTTTATACTGTTCTTAAAAAAATAATAATTTTGTATACTCTATGCTGTTTAAACTAAAAATGACAGAAATACTTTTTGTTTATTTTATTATTTATTTACATTCTGCCAGTATGCCTCAGTTTAATCCACTTTACGATCACAGTATGTTGCCATGTTCTGTAAAGATTATAGATATTTTTATCTATTTTATACAGTAAATAATTTAAGAAAAATCTTAGAAATGTGGGAACATAGGGCTGACCCCAAGAGATGTAATGCATGTAGTGGCGCTCCTCTGGGGGATGTCCTGGGACAACATACATTCACCTCAGGATCTGAAACTTTGCTGACGCTTAGTTCAGTCATCCAGCGTTGTAACATTATATGTCTTTGTTTTATTTGTGTGTCTGATCACATTGAGTCAAACAGTAGTCCAGGCAGCATGCACCCTGTGTTCATCGTCTCAGCGTTGTTTACAAACTGTAGGTCCATGAACCGTTTTGTTCACCTCTCGTCTCGCCCTCCTACGTTGCATAACTCTTCTCATATTCACATTTTATTCAAAACATTCACAAGAAGCTTTTTTAAAAACCTGGGGACAAAAAGAAGCAGCAGAAGGAAAGTGGAGTGCTGTTGAGAGCGGTGTCACCTGGAAGCTCATTGGAGCTTAGAGGAATGTTAAAGAGAGCCCAGAGCGGTGGAAACAGCTGTCGGTGCTGCTCGCTGACTTTCTCCCTCTGTCTTTACTCCGGGCCTCGTCGTCCCTGCAGACACCAGCAGGGCCATTCTTACAGCATGTGTACAGCAAAAACAATCAGCGCACCCCCGATGTTCTTGTCCTTCAGTGTGGAGCTCAAACACACACACACACTCACCCACCCACGCAAAAACACACACACACACCTCACCGTCTGTTCAGTACAGTAAAGTAGTAAAAATGTGTGCGAGCAGGCAGAGAGATGGCGTTCCAATTAAGTGGTCTTTCCTTTCACTCCGAGAGCTTCTTGACATTTGAAGGCAGTGCAGACTTGTATTGTACTGTACTCGCCTGTGTGTGTGTGTGTGTGGATATATGTGTGTGTGTGTGTGTGTGTGGAAGATTGAAACATTTGATTGTAACTTACTGGCAGATTCAATAGCTGACAGGAGAAGAAGAAGTGCTGATCAGTGCTTCATGAAAATGTCATGCCTCTGAGGCGGTCACAGGGTCGCAGGAGGAGCCTCAGGAATCTGTATCTGAAGTGTAGCAAAGCTTTCAGAAAATATATTTTTAGCTAGCATTGTGTTCTGTCTGTATGTGCTCCTGTATGATAAAAAAATATTGTTCAAATCAGCAAAAAAAAAAAAAAACCCTCCTGTGATATTGCACGCATGCCTGATGCTCTGTCATCATCCTCTGTACCAGCTCGCCTCTTTGGCTCTTTACCCCTTAGCCCCCTTTAAAGTGTGACAGGATCTCAATGACACTCACAATTGGAAGCGCTCTTTGAAAGCCGAGCGCATGAATAATAAGTAAGACGCCCCTTAATCCATTTTTAAAGAAGGGAGAATATTAATACACCAACAACTGTATCTGCTCTGCGAGGAAAAGGCAGATGATTCCCAGCTCTGCCGTCCCCTCTTTATTTTTCAGACCCCGAGCTTTCAGGCTTGGGCGTTTGGGAATCACTCTGCACACACTCTCCGTCACCATGACAACGCCAGTTCCATGTCCGAGTGGGTGTACACACTTCATTTAGTAATCCTCAGTGACCGACATGGGGAACATCTGTGTGCATGCCGAGAGGATCCATGCAGGCAATCAGGCCAAAATACACTTAATTACCGTAAATGTGGTCACTCTGGTGGGTATTATGGAATTATAATTCGAGTGGCGGAGGCTGGCAATCACTGTATACAGTACAAATCATTCCATTGCGAGGTAATTTGTGTCTGTGTCTGGATCGGTTCAGACGTATTTAGTTTCTTTCTAAGGAACGGTATGTTCGCTGTGAGCTACAAATACACTCACCTGATTAATATTGAAATCTGTTTCCAGTGAGGCATTAAAGAGTCATCAGGGAGCCGAGGGAACCTTCTTTAAGAGCAGAGACTTCAACTCTGTCACCCACACAACCCGTCCAAACACTCTCTCTCTCTCTCTCTCTCTCTCTCTCTGCACACTGAGGGCGTTCTCACACCAAGCCTGTTCAGTTAAAAGTGAGTGCAGTTTGTTTGTGCTGTCAATCAAACCCTGCTGTATACTTGTGCAGGTCCAAAATGCAGTATGCAAACACATTTGAGATCTGCAGTTTGCCAAAAATACCCGGGTGTTTTACTGATTCAAGAAAAATCTACAGTCTGCATCAGACCTGTCGCCCTCGCATACTGTTTCCCACAATGCAAAGCGGCAGGCATGAGATCGAAATGACGTAACAGAGGAAATAATCTCAATCAGACCAAACCTCACAAAGAGACCACCAGTTATCTTTGTTGATTCTCTAAATGATGAAAATCTTAATGGATCTCTTGTCAGCTTTTTTCAGACTGTGAGTGAACGCTTTACTGTGGCGGCGTTTGACGTCAGCTGGGCTGTTGTTTACTTCCTCATTCCAAGACCTGAAACCAGCTCAGCCAGGGCCTGGTGTCCTGCAGAATAACCACCGACTGGAGGTCAGAGGTCAGACTGCTGTTGAACACAGTATGCATTAGCAGTATATATGATTTAATATTAGTATGTAGAAGGCGGTTTTGAAAACAGCCTGCGACTACAAACTCTGTGATCAGCTGACATGTTGTCTTTAGATGTGAGAGCGTGTCGGGCGTTAGACTTCTTAAAGGGATACTTCACCCATTAGCATTAATCTTTGTATCATTAGAAACCTGGTAGTATTTTTGAATGGCCGTGCATCCCGCCCTCATTTCGGAATCAGTTGAGGAAACGGCCGTATGTGTTGAAGTAAACATGTCTGTAAACCTGACCTTAGTGGGAGTGGCCTGCGGTGCTGTGCATTCTGGGATTTGGTGTCTTTCATCCACATGAGCCAAAAAGACACTTTCTGCCTTTTCTCGGTCAAGAAGGCACCAACTTCAAAATGTATTTCACATTTCTACATATATGACCCGATGTCAACACAGAGTCATGTTTCAACGGGTGAAGTGTCCATTTAAAAGTCTTCTGAAGTATTTAAGGTATAAAGTGCGTCCTAACCGCTTTGCTGACCCTCATTATGAAGAGTTAGATAAATCCAAAACAACAGACCGAACAATCTCTTCTACACATTTATTCACTAAAACAATGATTAGTGTTTGTAATGATCAACCTTACTGTAATATAAAACTCGCTGGCATAAGATTCACCTTTAATTCATCCCCCCTCTACTTCTCTCCTGTGATTCATTTCCCTTTTTTTATCTCGTCTCGTAAGAAACAACAACAAAAGAAATCCGATTTTAACGACACCGAGTCGAGAGATTTCTGTGCCTCTTTATTGATCTTCTTTTTCTTCAGCGTGCTCTGATGGATTACGCTGTAACGTCTTCTTAAATCAAGTCGTATTAATGCAACACCAAACGTCGTCTTCTTCTTCTTTTCAGATTTCACGTCGTCTCATCCTAAAGTCAGCTGCCTTTCACTTTCCTCCGGGACGATTTGCATAATAGACGCAGCGTGCTCTGGGAGGATGCTTTTACTGATATTATTATGCAAATCAAAAATGTACTTAATAAGGTAAACTATATGTAACAATACATTTAAATCACTGAAGCATTAGCATTGTGCTGATCTGCAACAAACAGTGAGTGTGAGTCACCGAGCTTCTCCTGTGACAGATCAGCAAAATGAAGTTTTGAGTCCAATTTATTCCTTCAAAATAAAATACAGACTTCTCCTTCAAAATAAAATACAGACTTCTTCTTTCAGCAGCGCAGACGTGCTAACATAAGTCTCTTGTGAATTATAAGAGATTCTAAATGATGCTTACACCCTCATCTCTCTCTCTCTCTCTCTCTCTCTCTCTCTCTCTCTCTCTCTCTCTCTCTCTCTCTGCGGGCTAACAGTTGTAACGCCCGTTGGCACGAATGGGACCGTTCAGCAGTCACACCACAGCGAACATGTTCAGATATTTTCAGCCTTTTTTGGTTTTGTTATTATGTGGAGTGGGAACGCCGCCTCACAGCCAGTAAAGGGAAGAGAGGATGAAAGATTGATCAGGCCTCTCCTCGTCTTAAATGAAGCGTGATGCTTCAAAAAGATCTTTTAGCCGCTGAGAACGTGGCGTCTTTGAAGTGAGCGCGTCCCCGTGGTCGGTGTTCAGATGAGGAGTATTTCAGCGGGCTCGTCTGAAGATGTTCACGTGCTTCTTCTACGGCCGCTGTTCTCCGGGGTCATCTCATGTTGAGCGATCCAGACTAACACGGCTTCACTTAGAGCAACGTCTCCATCAGGATTCACTTTTTTTTGTTTATTCAATATTTTTCTGCTTCTGATCCGAGCCGTCAGAGGAAGGAGACCCCGTCTGATCTCCATCTCTTCCTACATAATGCAAAGTGAGGCCGCTGCAAGTTAGAGGAGGAGTGAGTCTGAGCAGGCTTTGGAGAGATGTATCATCCCCTGCAAGAGTCTTTGAATGAATTCCTGTATTTTTAATTGTGCTCTTTGTTTTGTTGTTTATGTAATATGTGTGTCAGTGTGCAGGGAGCTGGTTTCAACAGGATTTTAAAAACCCTCTTCAACCCACACGAGGAGGAGGAGAAAGAAAACTCCTCTTCTTCAAAGTTCTTTTTGTACAACTTTGAGTTTCTTTGAAACATTTTGCACAAAAAAAAGAGATTGTTGTAGAGGTTTATTGTTCTGTCTTTATTGCTGTACTTGTTTACGTTCCATATTTTAAGGTAGAGTCAGCAGCTGTTTCCTAAAAAGTCAATGGCAATGTCCACACTTAGGGGGGTATTTTTTCCCGTCAACACACACTCGGTTCTGAAAAACATGAAAATGCACAGTTACGGCTGTCATGAGAAGTCAACAACCATGTCCTTGATAAGTGAAAATGTTCTCGCCATTCCTCTGCAAAGACCATTTATTTTACAGAGTTGTCCAATCAGGAGTCTCTGCTCTTCAAGGGAGTGTAACTGTGTGTGTGAACGTGTAAAAAGTCCAGTTAGCAATGTTAGCATCAGCGCTAGTTTGGTGACGCCTGCCACTGCTCCAATCTCTGTCAACTAAAGTGACAGCGTCGCACTAGGACGCCATACGGAGGAGAAACATACATGTGTGTTGGTGACTGTGTCTGCAGAGACTCTGTCCTCTGACTGGATTTTACTCTTCTGGTTTGTTTTGATGACTCGGGACGTTTCTGGGCGGGGAGCTCCTTCGTTCTAATGCTGTGCATCAAATAAAGATTTTCTTTGAGCCTGCACATTAGCTGCATTAATGTTCACAGCAACAGAAACAAGCCCGTTGTTATTCCTGCACTCTGCACTCCGTACCTGATGGGTTAACATTTAAGAGGCTTTCTGCTTTTATAGTCGCTTCATTAATCTCCAGACTGACTCTCTCTCTCCTCGACAAACTACAGGAGGAGTGAAGTCACACGCTTTGCTGCTCTCCAAGTTCTCTAGAAACATATTGTGATTGTATCACCAAGAAAGTGACTTTCTGCTTGAAGAGGATTTTAAAGGTCCAATCAATGAGATGTGTAGAGAGTGAGATGATAAAGGACAGCTCTCTACAATGTTTAGAATTTAGACTGCAGTACCCATTTTAAACACTAGGTGACAGAGTTACATACTGCTCCTTTAATAAAATGCTTTAAGGTTTCCCCACCATGATGATGCTTCTGTTGTTTCTGCTCTCCCGGTGTTTGTGATTTTTTATTGACTTTTGGAGAAGTGATAGAATGTGTGCTGATCAAGTCACATAAGAAGTGAAGATGAGGAAGGCTTTAATGAACTTTACCTCCATTTTGCAGATTTCACTCCGTCCATGTCGTTTTCAGTTGGTAGCAAACATCCGACCCAAACCGGTCAACAGCAGTTAGTCTTCATTGTTTCTTTATTTGGTCCTTCCACCTGGAGTTTTTTAACCAGTAATGATCCTTCATTTCTCATTTGAAAAACCTGTTGGAACAATCTTCCTTCCCTTTGTTTTTGTTGTTGTTTTTGTGTGTTTCCCCCCCGCAGAGTCGATGGACTCCTGAGGGAACAAAAAAGCTCAGTTTGAACGGCAGTCATCAGTCTGTGCTGCTTCGATTGAGATGCTGACCTTGTAGCCTCAAGCGAGAGACCCCGATGAACAATTACAGTGCAGGGGAAAAATAAAGCAAAGCTGGGACTGGTTGCTCATTAAGTTCTTGTGGAATTGGCGAGTGTGTTGTTGAAAGAGGTGTGTGTGCGGCGAGGGGTTTGTGTGTGATAAAGACGAGTCAGTTAAAATCCTTAATGACTTATTTAGTATGCACACTCAATGCTCGCCTGTGTCTACTCATTTAGCCTCTGCACGTCTTTCCCGCTCTTTATTCCAGGTACATTTAGAAATTATTGTTTTTTTTTCATTTTCCTGCAAAGGTGCTTCCTTTAGCGGGGCGGTGCTGCAGCGTTTGTATATTCAGTGTGAAGATTTCACCAGGACGCTTCTCTGGATGTTTTCTGCATCCTCTCAGTCAAGCTCAACCCCCCCCCCCCCCCCCCCCCCCCCCCGAAGAGCGCGAGAACCTCCACTAATACTCTTCTCACCCTCGTGCAGATAGAGATTTATGTTCCTCTTGTGCAGAGATAATGGTATACATGTGTCTGCGCGTGTTTCTGAGCGACGCAGACACACTGATACGCTGAAATGTGTCTGTCAGCTAATGGATGCCAGGAGAAGAAAAAAAAAACAAAAAAAAACAATGATGATGGAGCGCCACGTTGGATGGATGATCTGCCAGAGCTTTTTTTAAAACTCTTATTGCAAAGAGCATCTCTGTATAATTTATGTATTGAAAAAAAACGCAGTGGCCATAAATAACCATTTCCTGAGCCTTCAGACACAGAAATAGCGAGCTTAGAGAACGAGCTAACCTTTCAGAGATGTGGCTTCACGGCTAAATTACCCGTAGCTAATGCACCACACTGACATGTCTCTATACTTTTTAGTTAATTATAATAAGTATCTGTGTCCATGCTGCATGCAGAGCTGGACTTTTTTTAAGGTATTTAAACAATTATGATTCATACAGTCCTCCTTTCTGCACTGCAGCTCCGTAACAGCTGGTTTTTAAAATAACCTGGTGGGGCTTGTTGTGTTAAGAAAACTCGCCTGCCTCATCCCTTAAAACCAAACAAGTGACTTAGGTTATTCCAAGGGCAGAGAGGTCATTTCAGTGTCACGTTCAGCGAGATACCGAGGCAGCTGCTGGAGTGTTTCTGAAGTCTACTGAATGTCTGTTACACTGAATATTCTGACTACATTTTTGTCAAAACTGCAGCTCTCAGCTGATCTATTTGTTTAAAATCTATATTGTGGTATCTATCTATTTTTTTGTACATTTTAAATTTTTCTTTTTTAATTTAAATCGTGTACTGTGTTCACTTTTTGTTTGCAATCTTTGCTCTTTGCTGCTGTAACACTGTTGTGGGATAAATAAAGGATTATCTTATCTTATCTTACTGCAAAGATCCGCCCCTCGCTGTAATCTCCCTCCGTTAGGTACAAAGTGAAACACGTCGTTCACCTGGCACAAACACAGCTGTATAAATATTTATTTGATGTGGAAGTGTTGAAGATACGAGCAGAGACGTCGGTACTAGTGAAATAAGAAGTGTTTAAGTTTTCATGAATTCACCAGTAGTCTGTTTTTTTTTTTCTTCTTGGCGCTGACCCACACTCTAATTGGCATGTTGCTGTTCTTATAGGGAAGGAGCTTCATGCATTATGCAGAGGAAACAACTAACCACGCGTCCCATTATAAGCACATTGTGCTATGCTATGTTTGGCCTGCTATACTCTGGAAGAAGACAATACTGTCAGACAGCTCCGCTCTCGTTTACAGCCCGACCTCAGCTTTAGCTGGAATCACCCTCTCCTCCTTGTTCTCCTTCTTCGTCTCCAAAAGGCCACTTGATTAGAGTGGCTCCCCGCAATGATGCGTTTCATCATCCCGACCTATTAAGCAACCAGACGCACACGACTTAGAACTAAATCTATAAATGATTCATGGTCAAAGCAGAGTAACACTGCAGCGAGCGTTTAAGCAGTAAGAAAGTGAGGCTAAATGTTTAATGTAATAAGTAAACAGGCGAGGTGTAAGAAAAACACACGGGCTGCCGCAGCCTCACCTGAACCGCTCAGCTCACTCCTCAGCGCTCAGACTTCCAACAGGGCTGAATATTTCAGCGCACAGAAAATGGGGACTTGATGCGTTAAATTGCAAACGTGTGAGTCATAGTTGATGTATATTTAATGGGCCGTGAATAGAGATTTACCCGCCAATACTGCTGACTGAAGTAGACGACCGCCATGTTGCACTTTGAAACAATCGGCTCCTCAATACACAGAAGAGATCAATGACTCACACAGGCATCGGGTATCCCCTTTATCAGTTCATACACACCTTTAACTGTACATGCATCTCTGTTTCTTACAGCTGCCGATCACATGACCCATGCACGCTCTCTCTCTCCTGACTCGCTCTCCCACCCACACTGACTCAGCTGTTCTCAAACAGAAATACTTTATTAACCCCAGGGTGAAATCTGTTTGCTACAGTTGCTCATAAAACCAAAAATCAGTAGGAAGTACAGATAAGTTCACAATAAAAAATAAAATAAAAATAGTATAACAATATAATAAGAATAAGTACCAAGTGAAAGCAATAATAAAGAAGTATAAGTAATAAGCTATGTTCAAGCGCAGGTCATTGAAACTATAAACAATATTTACAAACATGATATACACTGATGGATTAACAGCGTAGATATTGCACGGTTCATGTACAGATAGAACTTTTGATGTATAAATTTTGTCCAGTTTTCAACAGATTAACAGTTGTAGTAGAGAAATAGTCGAGGTAATAGTCCAGGAAAATAAAAAGGATTGCCTGCTAGATTTGGACCTTGCTTATCATGAGAGTTCGTCTGAATTTAGCCAGTGTTTGAAGAGAAGTCTCCATCTTAGAAATCCTCTCTGTGAGGCGCTGATGGCGCAGTGGTTAGTGCGTACGCCCTGTGTCTGGAGGTTGTAGTCCTCCAAGCGGGCGGCCCCAGGATCTGATCCCACCTGTGGCTCCTTTCCTGCATGTCGTTCCCCTCTCTCTCTCTCTCTCTCCCTGATTTCCGACTCTATCATCTGTCCTATCTCTCCATTAAAGGCATAAAAAGCCCAAAAATAAATCTTAAATAAAAAAAAAAAAGAAAATCCTCTCTGACATTCACCTTAGCAGTCCAAAGTTCGGTCCTCGCTGTGATTCTTCTCTCGTTTACATTTTCCCTCCCTCACCCCCAAAAATACTTCATCTTCTTCTCACCATCCTCCACTAAACAGTTGAGCAAACTCTGACCCTGTTGCTATAGTAACCATGTCTTTAAAACAATGGGGCTGCAAAATAACGACTTTTGAGCACATCATTTAAACCCCTGCGGTGTGTGTTTGTGTTGATGCCTCTCTGGAGCGCTCTGGTTTTCACTACCTCGTGTTTTTGGATGTTGACCCGTCCTGTCCGACACCGAGAAGGCCAAGGGGGAGTCTGGCTGAATGCCGCAGATTATGTTTTCTGCCAAGTCACTGCTTAGACGCTCTTATTTTCCTGTCATCACTCCTGTGATTCAATTAAGAAGCTGCATTCTCCCTCGTCTGGCCGGGCCAGACAAGGAGAGCGCTGAGTGACAGGTGAAGACATTACTATGCGGAGGGGGAAGAGAGAGAGTACAGGGAGAGATATGAATATTTGAGCAGAGGGCATAAAAGAATCTTGTAATTGATTTTCTATCTAAGCTGCCGTTTCATTTACTGAATAAATGCATTCATTTCAGGCCGCGGGTTGTTCAACGCCGTCCCCCTTTTGTCTCATTGTGAATTAAAAACGTTATCGTATTTTCTGATTTTGCAGATTTTGAATACTTTTGTTCGATTGGCCGGCTGCGTGGTGGAAGTAATTCAGACCATTTAACACCATTGTACTTGTCCTTACACAACCGTGTGTCCTTGCTGGAAAACCTGAGCTGACTGTGTGTGTCGTTCCTTTTCCCCCCCAGATGTGATCCACACAGTGGGCCCGGTGGCCAGAGGTCATGTGGGCCAGTCTGAGACCAGCGACCTCACCTCCTGCTACCAGAACTCCCTCAGGCTGATGAAGGAGCATGGCTTGAGCACCGTGGTGAGTACAGGATGCTAACGCGCTAACATGAGGAGAGAAAAGTCGTCTGTTCTTCGGCACAGCTTGAGGGACTCTAATTGCATGTGTCTGTGTTCCCGTTTGACGGGCGAGTAAGCCTTCAGAGAGGAAAAGCTGTGTTTGAAATTTTTTTTAAGAACAAAAGGATTTAGCATCTTTCATGTCTGATACAGTTCTGAAAAGCCTTTAATCTTCTTTAGTTATACAAAAGCAGCACAGAACACAACAAAATGGTCATATTTCATGTTTGTCAAATGAAGGCTTTCATGGAAGCGACTTTGGCTCGGACTCACAGGAAAGGCAGGCGTTCAGCTCTTCATTCTGCTAACACAAATATATGAACGCCCTTTTTCTCCCCCTCTTTCATTGTTTTGGTAAAGCTCTTCAAGGTGAGAAAACTTGACCTTCGTTAATCCTCCAAAGGCTTTAATGAAGATTTGCAATTTAAAATGTTTCCTTTTAATCAAAACCTCGATGTCGAGATGTTTCTTATTCTTCCATACGTCTGTTCCACCTGTCAGGGAAGCTTTCCATCTTTAAAAGAGAGAGAGGCCCGAGGTTCGGTGTCTGCGTCTGACTCATGAGAGCTTTATAAAAACACAATGCCCACACAATCCACAGCTGGCAGCGGCTGATCGCTCACAGTGTCACAGCCTCTGGCCTGATCTGAACCATATGTTCCAGTGCGGTCCACGTGATCGATGGATTTACGCCCCTACACACGACCAATAGCCACAAATCACATTTTTTTCCTGCACCAAACTCATCAGAGGCCAATCAATGCGAGCACTTATCAACAGACAGAGAGAGAGACATAGACGAGGACAAGTTCATTAGAGATGATTGTGACAGACTCCTGCCCCGCTGATGACTTACTGTGAGTGTGACTGACACCTCCGGGTGCTAATTAAAAGAGACTGTGAGGCCAAATAAGTGGAGTCATTATGACGAGTGTTTTGAAGTCGTATCAGAAATCAGCAGCACGCCTGCTGATCTTTAAACTTCAGAAATGGAAAGTTGCATCAACTACAACATGAGGCACATAATAAGATAACTTCAGACTGTGAATAAAGCGACCTCCTAAAAGCTGACCTTACTTTAGTCCATGAAAAGAGTCTGGCACGTTTTCATTGGTCAGATAGGTGAGAAGGTCACTCATCAGTTCATGTGTTGCTTCCTGTCTGCTGTTATCTAAAGGTTAAAGTCTTTCTATGTGATGTTTCACACTTAAATGTAGAAATCAAGTATCTCCTCTGAAAATAACTCTGTGAGTCATGACTGTCTACAATGGGTGTAACAGCCGAGTCCCACTGTCTGTGATGTTTTCAGAGTTTTCAGAGTCCTATCTTCACTTTGTTTACATCGCCGGGACGGCCGGCTGACTCCTCCCCTCGTGTATAAAAGTAGTTTAATTGAGGGACTAGAGAAAAGAAGAATAACATACTGTACTCACTGCTTAACTGTGTTTCTAGATCACGCTCATTTCAGGTAAATTTACATGCAGTGTGAAGATACGAGCATAATAAAGATCGCTAGCATTAGCATGCTAACACAACAATGCAGCGAGAGTTGTTTTGGTTTCAAGCTGGTGCTCAAGGGCGACATCTGCTGGATGAAAGAATCACATATAAAGCCTTTAACGCTAACGACGACCACTTTAAGAAAGCCGCCTGTGCGTTCGTTTGTATGCATCATTGTTATAGGATGTCAGGTTGCGAGTTACATAAGTGGACGGCGTTCTACGACCTGGTTAGCCTGAGGCTTCATGCCCAGAGGGGGCGGCCTACTCAGCTCTTTAACAACACCAGTGAAACCACTTCGGGCCCCCTCAGGAACCACAACCGGCTCCACGGCTTCCATCCTCAAACGCTCCAATCCGTCCTCGTTTTCTGGCACATTCCTGAGCTGTATTTAGTTCAAGCCTCATCTCCTGATTTATTTATCCAATAATCCACATATTTAGAAGAAACAGAGTTTCTGTTTTCCTGGGAGCAGCCTGGATCCTGTCTTAATATATTTGTACAGCTGCTCCGTGTTGGGCAGGCCTTCAAGTGAAAACAGAGTGCTCTGTGATTGACTGGCCTTGTAGGATGAGCCCGCTCGTTGCGTTATCTTAGCCACAGTCCATTTCGCCTTCAAGGACAACAGAGAGCTTTTTATTTTTTTAAACAAAAGCAAAGGGGAAATAGCTGTTTCTCCGAGCAAGGATGGAGCCTTGATTTAGTTTCCCTCCTGCCTGCTCCGATATGCAAGACTAACTAGAAGAGAGACGGTCCCCTGAGGTCTTTATTCTTCGTTAACAGTCCTTTTTTTTTTTTTTAGTCTAATTTTTGGTTTGCTGATCAGCACTAAGCTGATTCTGACTCATCTGAAAAAGGGTCTCCCTATATGAGCTCTGCCATGTGAGAGCAACAAGAGATCCCACTGAAGACGGGCACCCCGCCAAGTGGGTCTACAAAGAAAGGGGGGGGCTGCTGCAGATGGGAATCCTAGACGGCTGGCTCCCTAATGGGGATTCCAGGGCATTACAGAGGAATAGAAGTGAAAACAAAGCCCAACACAAAATAAACTTCAGCATGAAAGATTAAAAAGAAGCAGAGCCTGGTAGTTAATCCCTGATTCTTGGAGCTCAAAGCCGAACCCTTTAGGCTACAAAACAGTCGGCTAGCACGTCAGGACGGAGAGCTAACAGGAGAACACGACTACATTGTAGAACTGGAGATGCATTTCCGTCACCTGAGGGCAGCTCTGTGTGTACGACCGAACATTTACAAGCATCCCGAGAAGTTAGAAATGAGTATAGAAGACGTTTTTTCAGGTCCCTCAGTGATCACTGATTCACAGCTCTGCTGGGGCAAACTCGGGGGAAGATGGAAGACACATTTCTTTCAAGCAAACTAAGGCACTTCCTGCCTGGAGTTTAAGGGTTGTTTATTTGTCAGCTTGCATCGGTTATATTGCAATCAAATAGGAGCCAGGATGTGCAGCTTAAAGTCCATAAACCTTTCCTTCTGGGGGCAGCTCAGATGATGGATCGAAAAGGGCATTAAAATTACAAACTCTTTTCTTTATTTGAGTTTTGAGGGATAATTGGGTGAATTGCATAACTTGCATAACTTCATGAATTGCATGAAGTTATGTAAAATGTCAGACAGAGATGAACATCTTTAATGTATTTATCTTTTCATAGGGCTTAAGGTTTTGGGCATTGAGGGTTGCTTCTCATAGTAAAATAACTGTCTCTACCCAACGTTTGAGCTGCTTGTTTCTTATCTAAGGGGTGCAACAATGTGCTGAAGTCCATATTTCCTGAAATGGAGACACACATCTTGTTTTTATGACATGACCCCTGGCCCATAGAGAAAACTGGCAATCGAAGATTCAGCTCCAACATTTACTATTGGCATCAAATTGAAAAATGATGATCAGCCCGAGCCAAGAAACCTGCTGTTCAACCCCCTCACTGGAGTCTGAAGCTCTCTGGAACAGTTCAGCCGTTCACCCCCCCCCCCCCCCCCCACTCTCCGTCTTATTCACTGGATAAATATCTAATGGCTGGATGGTCTATTGAGTTGTGTTTTCCAAGTGATTTGGCTGCAGTGCATGCTGGAGAGTGATAGCGTGTGTTTGTGCCCAGTGTTCATACACTGTGTCTTTTCCTGCATCTTCCTGAGGCATCTGTGCCTGTGCTGTGCTTTATTCATCTCTGCCTAGAAGACTCTTTTGCTTCAGTGCTTTTTCCCCCCTTTTTTTTCTGCTGCTGTGGCTGAGAGAGCGGCAGGCTGTCACAGCTCCCTGGGCTCTGACTTGACCACAGCATCGCAGGCCGGTTCTCTGCGACATCACTCAGGGGAGACGTGGGAGCAGTGCGGCCCGCGAGGAGAGTTGCAGCTTTACTGCTGGAGAGCGGCACGTTGTCGAACAGCCCCCTCCTCTGCTCACTGCTTGTTACACTGCAGTGTGTTGTTTGCTTCTGAGGGAGGCTCTGGTGAAGAGCAAAAAAAGGGGAAATACAGCTAGGAATATGGATTTTTTTGTGGATTGATTTTCGACATGAATTGTGATAATAACACTGCCTCTCCGGGTCGATAGGACGGAAAGATGCTCCAACAGGCTTTCAATATGTGCTTGAGCCTGGACTTTTTAAATAGGTCTCATCACGGGATGCTCTGATATACGGAGCATGACTCGTTACAGCATTATGGTCTATTTGGACCGACGTTGTTGGAGGAAATCACTACTCAGCAGTACCTCTCAAGCAGACAAGCAGAAGTATGATTTTCTGTCTTCTGTTTGTGTAATGTGGTGCCATGCAGCGTGTAAAACATGCACATGTTTAACCACTGGCTGAGACCTGCCAATCAAAGTCTCGTCTAACTGCAGAAATCATTTGTTGCAATCAAGTTCAGCGTTTTGTATCTGGTGAAAGAAGCCGATACCGCCAGCTTATCCCGGGTTCAACCTGCATTTCAAGGCAACCTCCCGGCCCCCTGCTGTTTTGTTATTTCTCATGAGAAGCTCCTGTGATGCTGTCAGCCCTACAACCTTATTATAAATAATCTATTCACATGGATCCATAGATTGTGAACATAGTGTATAACTTCACCCCTAACAGCACATGTATTGTCACAAAATGTATAAAAACACAATTAATATATCTATTTTATTTCCTTACTGCACGCTCTCTTGCTCCCCTTCGATGCCCTCCCCTCCTGTATTTTGAAACCTAAATGTTGGCATGTATGAAAAGGAGCAATATTCACCTTTGTGTGTGTGTGTGTGTGTGTGCGTGTGTGTTTGTGTGCTTGTTTATGGTGCACTTGTGGGTCCATGGGTACTGTATCTGAAAACTGTCAGATCCTTGGGGGGCGGTGGGGGAGGGGCCTCCTCTCCAAAGAGCTGGAAAGCCGTACAGTACACCGCACTGAGGAGACGGTTAATGCGGGTCTCCCTGCGTTGGGTTAGTCATGGAAGGCTGCTCGGATCTGTCCCTGGAAGCGAGCTTCCAGCATCTGTCAGACAGAAACAGTCAGGCTGTGTGAAGGGGGACGCCGCCATCTGGAATCCATTCGGCCTCAGACTCTGTTTCATTTTTGGAGACCGCATTAAACATCCTTTCGACTGTGACCTTTACAATAAAAGGATAGCCATGTTTACCCAAAACATCATTATTGTTGCATGTAATTTAGTCTTCCTCTTGAGTCCTCGGGGAGTGTTCTGCTGAGACAAAATAACTAGTCTCGAGGGTAAATAACACAGAGATACAGACGGCGTTTTACTTGTTGACTAATGATCCTCTGAGCAACTGAGCCTCCCTTTTGTTCCTAATTTGACGTTGACAGGCCACAATTTGATGTTTTCCGAGAGTATCTTTCATTAAGCTATTTCTGGCGGCGCGCAGCGGGCTGGCAGCTGTCAGTGCGGACGGTGACGGGGTCGCAGACTGCATTTAGTGGCCTCCTCTCCGACTCCCAGGCGGCCCTGGAAGTGTTTTGCAGTCATAACATGCTGGCTTCGAAAGGATCCAGCAGGGAAGCCACAAATTGCCCGTTGAGAAAAATGCTGAAAGCCAAGTGGATTGGAGATGAATGGTGTAGAAAGATAGGATTAGCCACCCTTCTCTGTGGGCTCACTCCAAGGCTGCTAGGTGCATTTGTTCCCAGTCTCTTTACCCCAACATGGTTCCCAGAATGCATTCCTGCAAATGATATCTTATAGCATTGAAGATGACAGGCGGTGCCCCTTGCAGATAATCTGTTTAACTTGACAGGGACAGCAAATGAAGAACAAACAAACACTGTATCATTGGATAAGAGAGCATGCCCCTGAGGTGTCTTCAACAAAATCAACACACTCTGCTTTGGAGGGCGACTCGACTTCACCTCCTCCTCCTCCAGTCTGTTTTGGCCGACCAGTTTTAAAAGCATCTCCTCTGCTCTCTGGAATAATGTGAAATATGTCGTAAAAAAAAAACTTTACTGTTCCACGTTTATTAATGTAGGTCACCGGTGAGATTTGAAAATGTGTTTTTTACTGCGGTATTTAAGTGCACTGGAGGGTCTTTGTCATTATTTATGTTTCCAAATACTACCGTATCAAACTTAACGACTTTGTACTCCACCCTATTCCATTTTCGGCGTGCCGACTCCCCAAGTGATTAATTAATTTTCATTTATGCACTGAACAGATCGAGCACAAACTTTTTCCTGTATCCGCTTCCCTACCCTTTCTCATAAAGAATTGTCCGCGAGTGCAAGCGGTCTCCAGATTTAATTATGTAATGGCTGAGGAAAGTATAGGGGCTTGATTGTGCGCTCAGTTGGCTCGCGATCACAGCAAAGTAAACTGTGCCATTAATTGGGATGGAAGACGGAGAGGTTTACTGCTGATCTGCTTACACAACGCTGTTTGTCTTTGGGTCCACGTCACCCACTTTTTTCCTTTCAGCTCATACTTTGAATCCCTCCTCCTGCAAGAGAGGATCCAAGCTCATCGTCTGTGTGACAAGTTTTGGAGATCTTAATTTGCAGATGAACTGTGGTCTCTCTACGGACCCCCACAGCCAGTCTTAATTATGTAGCCCAGGTTTAAAATGAGGTAAAATAGAAGATATGATTGATGCTCCCGAAGGACAACCTCTTTTCCTCTTTTTCTCTTTCCAAGACTTTGTGTCGTTTCAGTACTCTGCACAATGCTGTTTAAAAACTTGCTTCATGAAGAATAGAATAGAACAGAATAGAATTACTTTATTGATCCCAAACTGGGACATTGTGGCGTTACAGCAGCAGGTTATCCAAACACACAATATGAGCAAAAAACACAATATTAGCAAATTTAAACGCAATATAATATTAAATACAAAACTAAGAATGGGAATATAGACAACCAGGATTTAACTAAACATTACTAGTCTTAAATATGACAGATGATAAATGTAAGTGTGCAAAAACAGAGTTGTAAATGGACAGTATTGACGTAAGTTAAAGTGCATGAGTGTAAAAAGAGAATGGGACAATGCTATAAATATTTTATTGTAATTCCAGATATATGTGATAATCTCTTGGTTTCACATGTTCTAGTACCAGTGAGTAAAATATCTACTGACTGAAATGATAGAATGACCTTACTAAATCATCAGACATTACCTGCATTACTCTGCAGGTAAACTGATCGGCCGAGTGTTAGCACTGCTAACGTTAGCGGTGCTAGCACCACCAGCCTTTGGTCCTTGCATGTTAAAGTCCACATAACTGTGCTGAATGTGCAGATGTACGCATCTCTCCGGTCTGGTTTACCTGCACTGATCCTACGAGATGCAATCCATGATATAGCGAGGTTAACCCAAATTAAAAAGCCCTTTGTGTTGCAGTCTTGTTGTTGAAGCAGATTCTTACTGTAGCTCTAACGAGGACAGTTTGTGTCACAGTGAGCCCCCCAATCAGCATTTAGCTGGAACATGTGATTATAATCTACCGTCTCTGCGGCCTGTAAGTCAGCGGCTGCTTGTAGCACACTTCCACATACAGTACCTGAACGCATCTCCAAAGGTTAATTAGACTGAAGCTTTGAAAAGGTCACGCCGCCATTTAAATTAGCCATTGCTATTTGTCTGATCTGAATCATTGGCAACTGTGGGCCAATTAGAGCCAATTACACTGATAGTAGTTGTGGTTGGTCTGCCACCTAGGCTAAGTTAATGGCCACTGAAACCCCAATTACCCCAGCGCACTGATTCAGAATGAGGCAACCACAGCGGGAGGAGCTTCACGTCTGGGTAAAGAGGGCAGCAGCGCCGCATCACCTTCCCCTTCCCCTGACATTCTCCTCACTCCGGGGAAGACGGCAGAACTTTATGTGAGGTGAAATATTAGGATATGTAAAATGTGACATTTCCACACACCTCGAGAGGGGTAATCACCGTTGATGGGGATTGAAGAGGTAATCTTTGGAGTGTCTGTGTGGAGTGAGCTGATGTGAGCATGCTAGTGTCTTGATTACAAGCACAGGATGCCTGAAGCAATCATCAGGAAGACTAAACCCTGTCTCCTACAGACGCTCCTCCACGTCGATGCTCTGCCAGGGAAAACGGCTGCAGCGCCGTTCTAGATTAATGTGCTCTGACAATCATAAAGGCCCTTCAAATAATTTAAGCACTAAAGCACAGTCGAGCAGTATAAGGCTCACGCTTGATGTTTTCCTCTGCGGGCTGTACCTGGGTGCGAGGAGCTCCTGGAGACGGCCTTCCTGAATTTCTATGAGGCTCACTTCCCTCTGCGGTAACCGTCTGAGAATAGAAGCGACAGCTCGAAAACCCAACGCGGGGACTGTCAGAGGAAGTTGTTGATTAAACAGATGTTGTTCCTGCCAAACACCAGGAGACAAGAACACCACTGTACGTTTGCATTAATTAAACATACTGGAAAATGTCGGCTAGTACAGGGGAACGACATCACTTCTGACTGTCTTTGTTTCTACAGGAGTGAGAAAGTGACTCCAGGAAATAAGAACAGGAGATCCGTTTAGGGATGTACACAAGATATTCTCATTCTAAACATCTCAAATTAAATCAATTCTGAGTTACAGCCGAGTTTGGAATGAGGAAGACAGCTGCACCACAAATCCATCCATCCATTATCCAAAATGCTTTTTCCCATTCGGGGTCTCGAGGGGCTGGAGCCAATCCCTGCTCTCACTGGGCGAGAGGCGGGGTCAATGTCGGTTCTAGACCACTTTTACTGAGGGGGCCAAACTGGGGCCAGTTGTTTTGTCAGAGGGGAACATTAAACCCAGGTTAATAATAGACAAAGATGATCGCTTTAAAAAAAAATATATATATATTTATGCCAAATAATAGAACACATCATTAAATACCATGATTTATATTTGTTTCAGTATTTAATACTAGATTGTGAGTCTGGTTGTTGAGTCACTGTGTATGTGTTATTAGGGGGGCTCTTCCTTTTGGAGGGGTGGCCACAGGGGGGACCAAGCTCAGTGTTAAAGGGGCACTGGCCCCTGTTGGCCCCTGCCTAGAACCGCCCATGGGCGGGGTTACACCCTGGACTGTTAGCTGCCGTTCTGTTGCTGTATGAGCTGCTGTGATAAAAAACATCATGTTAAGTATATACTGTATATTTTTTTTGTTTATTTGGATCCCCATTAGCCACTACCTAAGTAGTGACTACTCTTCCTGGGGTCCACTCATACAAACATGAATTTAAAATCCACACAAATTAAATTATTTTTAAAAAGTCCAAGATGGAACAGAAAAATAAAAAAATTGAAATAAATGAAGAAAATGACAACACAGTAACAGGCAAAGTACAAAGTGTACTCGGATACATTAGCTCATCTTTAAACAATCTCTCTTCCTCAGGTCGGTTTCGCCCGGTCGTCATGACTACGCTCAACTCGGAGTTTGTTCATCGGGGGTGAACCTAACACAGCCTTCGTAATCTAAATTGTCTTGCTCAAAATACTGATAGAGCCGATGCTAATACGAGATGCTATCTTTTTCACTGTGCTTGTTTACATCCGGGCAGTAGAGCCAGAAGAGAAGAGAGTTAGTCGGGGCTACAGCCAGTCTAGGGTTACAGTTTGAGACCGGCATTGTGGGCCAACATGTAAAAATATGAAAACAGGTGACGACTATGATAGTGACAATCAGCTACTCGTGCATAGCACTAATCTATACATCAACATTTTGGTATTAGCGGCTCCTTGTTTGCGTTAAAGCCTCTTCAACTCAACCAATACATACAGACTGATCAAACAATCCCCAGTCTCTTCTGTACACCTTAAATCCTGTATTCCCTCTTGAACAGTCCCATCTGTTTGGCGGTGAGCCGGAGACTGAAACACTGGTGTCATCAAACATTTCCTGCAGCGGCTGATAAATGCGTCTTTGATCAAAGGAGCTGAGCAGGAAAGGAGGATGTGAAATACATCACATGCAAAGCGGGCCTCTCCCATATCCTGGCAGTAGCTTCTCAAATGAGTAAATCTCACAGATACTGTAACAGATTGCTGTTCATCGTCAGCGGACCTTGGTGGAATGAGTTCTTGTTTACATCATTACCACTAATTACCATGCAGAATCAGTCCAGCCAACAGCGCCTGTGTGTGTGTGTGTGTGTGTGTGTGTGTGTGTGTGTGTGTGTGTGTCTGTGTGTGTCAGTGAAGCCGGACAGAGCTGTCACTTACTCAGTCATCTCGTGGCTAATGCAGCTCCGTCCCCAGGGTAACGCCTGGTGCAGCTCGGGCGTGTTTGGTCATCTTTACGGTCTCTTTGAGTCAGTGCCAGTGGGCGGAGCCATCCAAAACAGAATGTAGAAATAAATGACAAGGATAACCCTTTTGTGTCTAGTCATGGACAAATCACCCAATCATCCTCTCCCTCCGACTCGTCCACACATCTCAGCGACAATTTATGAAGCAATTGTGAAACGCATGGCAGCATTTTCAATTTAACACTCACAGATGGATATTTTAATTATTATCAAATGAATAGTAATGAGACCTCTGAATCTGAGCGTTCCTCTTAATGCACTTAATTAGAGTTACAAGGCGAGACGCTTGACATGACTGTGCATCAGAAAATAAGCTTCTCTGACAGCTATGTATGGAGAGAGAAACAACATAATAAAGCAAGACGTCATCGAGTGTCTTTACATGGACATGTTTTTTAAGTATCACATTTTTCTTTTTGTGCATGTAAACATCATATCAGATTTCAGAAACAAGCATAAGCCCTTATCCAGATTTTGAGAAACCCGATTCTGCTACTTGGAGTCCAAAAGAGAACGGTGTACTGTGTCATGTATTCACCTTATCCCGCTTTCTGACAGCCGCCGACTACCTGCATATAGAAGGCTCAGCTTCAGCCAGGGGCGCCTCCAGGAACTCCGGGCCCCATGAAAAGATATCACATTGGGCCCCTACCACGGCCCAAACTAACCCGGAAAATGACCGCACCTCTACAAATGACCCATAAAAACTTTGAACAACTATGCTTTGTTTTACACCCTGAAAATGGAAGATAAATAATCACTGTAACATTTCCTCATATTTAAAAAATAATTTAAACTTTGTAATATTTGCACCTTTCAGACAGTTGAATCAGGGGGGGGAGGGGCCTTTGAGACAGACTCCACATTTTTTCCAGAAAGGAATTCTGAATGTTTGTTTATTTATTCAGACAATTTTAGTGATCTTATTGCGGTTATAACTTAGAGGAAAAAAGCTAAATAAGAAATACCCCTCCCCACTGGGCCCTGGGTAGTCAGTGCCACTTTCCCCCCCACTACGACGCCCCTGGCTTCAGCCCATTGATGTATCAGCAACAGAAACATGGCGGTTGTAGTGCTTGTGCGTGGCTTTAGTGTGTCTAACAACAAGACAAAATGATTGTCTTTTGATAAGGTTACAGGAAATTAGGTGGATATGCCGTATCTGCAACGCTATGTTGGCATTTGAAATTGCTAAGCCTGTAATAAGCACCAGTGATCTCATTGTTCTCAGATATCTAAATTGCTGCAGTTTGTGTTGTTAAAAATAAACAACGCAGGCGCCTGAACAAATAAGACGCAGTAATCAGAAATCAGGACGCTAGTATTTATCATGTAGACAGGGATATGAATAACCAGGTTTTTGTGTGTTCATATAAACGCCATTTCCTGAATATAATCAAAACCAGGCTGAGACTCACACCCGGGATACTCAAGTCCATTTTAACACACTCACTGAATGTTCAGTTTGAACACCGAGCTGCAACAACTGGAGCTCAGAAAAGAAGCCAAAAGCTGCAGTACCTCCAGTGGCCACTTGAGGCTGTCCCCAAAAGTGAGTCAACCCCCATCTGGTCCTATGTTGAAATGTGCAAAGTAATAGCAGGATTGTTCTTCCACTGCTCGCTCTCCTGACGTAGATTTGGGCGAGTTACTGGCTAGTCTGCGACTTCCAAAAACTCTCTTAGCTTCGTAAGTTGTGTGAATAAAAAAAGTGAAGTAAAAGTTTACTAAGCGACACAAACAGAATCTCATTTTGAGTAAAACAAACAGGATGATTTGCTAATCTGTTAGCTAATGAATAATGTGAGCATGAACTGTTACTAATTTAGCAAATGCCAACCCTTCACTCCTCTGTAGCTCCGCCTTCTTTTACAAATATGGTCACTTCTGGCTCCAGAAAACCCATCGGATGCCTGGAAAAGGCCGTTGAAAAGAAATGGGCCGATGTCATGGTGGCTGTGTCTTTTATTAAAACAGTCTATGATTAGTTGTAATCACCTCAGTGGCTCCAGAACAGATGTGAGTCTGAGCTGGATCCAGTTTCTGGGCCTCAAAGTGTTTTTCTCCACTCTGTTAACTTTTGTCTTTTATGAAACCAGGTGTTGAGCCCGGGTGTCGACCTTGCTAGGGCCGTGTCCATGAAACTGGAATTTCTTGGTCTATCACAGGCTTCCATTTCAACAAGCTCTCAGCCAATTATCCTTCACTCAGAGCTCCCAGTCTTACAGAATGTGTTTGCTTGAAGTACAAGGTCTCTTTATCGTCTGTAGGCACCTTAGGGGATTTTCTAACTTGCATTGGCTGAAATGTTTTCAAGGACAGAGGAAGACGGCATCTCAGATAAAAATGGTTCCACCCCCAATAATAATTTATTGAGTTATTTGAAGCTTTGACATGGAATACATTGAAGTTATGAGCCTGACATCTACTATCATGACACATCTAAAAAATGCCAGTTTGCTATTTCTTCAAGACTACAAAGATCTAAAAAGTTACAACCCAACCTTTAATTGTCTCTCTCACTTCTGCAGAAGACTCGACAGCACATGCAACTTCTTTGGTTCATTTGTGAAATGTAGTTTGTCTCAAGACAATAATGTGATGACAATAATAATAATTTCTTTAAAAACAGTGCAGGAACATCTTTTTCCTCTTTGGAGAACACAATGGTAACATTCTGTTCAGTCACTCTCCTTGAGTGAGTTTAAATCTTCCTAAACTTTATCTCGTGTTTGACATTTCCTTCTCTCTGACTCGTCTGTTTTCTCTTCCGTTTGTTTTCCTAGCTTGTTTATTGTTGAGCTCAAACTGGGACTGGAATCCTAATGCCGTTCCACTTCACGTTGTTCTCCGCTCTGAGATTATTTACAGTTATTTACCGCAGGTTTGGGCTGTCATTTTTCAAAGCAAGCCTTTTTTCTCTAACCTTAAACCATACTGAGCACAACTCTTTCCTGTGTTTTGTTAATGCGTTGGTTCCTGTGTGTTTCATCAAAGAGAATGGGTAAGGCGGAGGGATGACAGCGTGCGGGAGCCTTGGGAATGTTTGGAGTTATTTGTTTGGTTCAGAAGTGCAGAAGTACACGGCTGCATCCCGGATATGTATAAAGTTAGATATGAATATTTATAAAAGTCCCCGTCTGCCTGGCACATATTTATGATCAGCATTGTTTGGTTTGATGACAGGAAACTGGGAACCAACAAAGCGGGTAACCTCCGGTGTTTTTAAAAATGAAGCCGATGCTGAAGTGTAAAATACTGCAGTTCCTCAAGTGTCCACTAGAGGCTGGCTGCAGAAGCACAGGAAGTCACATACACACCCATTCAAAAAAAAAAAACGTTTTTACAGCAGAGATTAACATGTTTACAGCCTGGTTCAAAAAACCAAATAGGTGTGATTAGTTTTTGTCATCACTGGCTCACACTTTACGGGGGTTGATTTTTTTTTTAACAGCTGAGCATGATTTTAGCTGACCTGATTGACAGGTGGGCGCGGTGTAACGGTTTGTCAGGAGGCTTAAACCCGCCTCAGCTCCAGCTCTCAGCCTGTCGTTAGGTCGACTGAAAGTTAGACTGAGACAGCATTTCCAACATGGCGGCTGCTGCCGATGAGCCTCCAGCGCCCCCTGCAGGAACAGACGGCTGACGTCACTCAGGCTTCAAACATTCATATTTACAGTCTGTGGAACCAACCAACCAATCGACAAGCCCTGATTTATGCATATTCATGGGGATCAATACCAATTTAACTTTAAATTCCAAAGACTAAACGTTGATCTAGAAGGACAAAAACACAAGTACGTGGTCCTGCATTATCAAACCCTCAGCAGTCCACCCGCAGGCTCAGGTGAATGATTGCGTGCATTGGCAGACACGCCAATGTTTATGCTCTCCTACATAATTCTTTAATCACGGCGCTATTACCCCACACATACACCCAGTTTAGTGCCATTATTATCTCCCAAGGTCATGGCTAACGAGGGCTGACGCACCGTGCCTGGCCTGAGCTGATTGACTCGCAGGGTTTCAACCGGCTTAAATCGAGGGCCTACTCAGCAATTCAGGCTGCGCCGCAGCACCTTGCACAGGTTTATGAGAGAAATATATTAGCTCTGACACTGCAGGATTGTCCTGCTTTGATGCTGGAGATTTGCTACAGAGAAATGAGATACTTATTTCGGCCCGAGCGAATGATTTATCTCATTTACTTGGTAGTGGCATTTGTGTCCCGACTTATAATTCAAATATATTTACCAAGATTGTACTTGCAAGAAGTGTTTCAAAAACAAAAAGTGTGTCCTTGTTGTTGATCCTGCACTTCACATTTACCTTTTTTCAATCTGCAGTGCGCATGAAGCCGGCCGTGTCTCTCCGGAGTCGTACTATATTATTTTTTCTGTGATTTAATTTGTGATAGAGCGAGCGTTTAGCAGCTGAATATTGGACACCTGATTTTTAATGTGAGGCGAGTCCTTGAGTTATAACCCCACCTTTCCCATTCTCTTCTGTTCCAAGTTAATTAAAAATTATACGACATGTTAGCATTAAATCATTATGAAGTGGCCTACTGAAGTAATCATTTCATGGGGTAATTTAGCAGATTAAACATTTCTTTCACTGTCAACCGGTGACCTTGATATCGTAAATGTCACGCCCGCCTTTTATGAATGATACTGCAACTGTCGGCGCCGTAGAACAGATTTGAATTTAAATCTTCTACACCTACATACACCTTTCTTTTTTTTTTCTTCTCACACTTGGATGAATCTGGAAAGATTTAGTCACCGTGTCGTATGCTGAATGAAGTGCCTGCAGGAGCAAACGCACGGGGGAATCTTGTTTCATGGTTTGACTTTTTGAACGCAGCTTGAAATGTCAGATAACCTCCAAATCTCGCTCGGCGTAATATCTAATGTCACATCTATAAACCCCTGGTAATGACAATATGCATGGAATCAAATCTGGGGCCTTTTAACATGAAGGTCTTAGCCTCTTTACAGGAGAGCGAGGATATGTGATGGAAAAGATAAAGCAAAAGAAAAAGTGTCGTATTTGTTGGAATATAAGACCGTTTTTTTTCTCTCTTCAAACACACCTGAAGTTAGCGGGATGTCTTTAAAATGCAAAAATGTGTTCACAAAAAAATATGGAGCTGAGTTTCTGCATGTGTACCGATCATGATGGAGGCCAGCCGTCACTCACAGCTGCAGAGCCAGGGGGAGACACCAGGGGGAGACACCGGGGGGGACACCAGGGGGAGACACCAGGGGGGGACACCAGCGGGAGACACCAGGTGAAGACACCAGGGGGAGACACCAGGGGGAGACACCAGCGGGAGACACCAGGGGGAGACACCAGGGGGAGACACCAGGGCGGGACACTAGCGGGAGACACCGGGGGGGACACCAGGGGGAGACACCAGGGGGGGACACCAGCGGGAGACACCAGGGGGGGACACCAGGGGGAGACACCAGGGGGAGACACCAGGGGGACACACCAGGGGGAGACACCAGGGGGAGACACCAGGTGGAGACACCAGGGGGAGACACCAGGGGGAGACACCAGCGGGAGACACCAGGGGGGGACACCAGGGGGAGACACCAGGTGGAGACACCAGGGGGGGACACCAGGGGGGGACACCAGGGGGAGACACCAGGGGGACACACCAGCGGGAGACACGGTGATGGTCTGTAACAAGGTGGCACAGAAGCAGGTCAAGTTAACCGACAACTGAGGCGGAGTTTTGATGCTAATTCCAAGATAGGGGTAATCAGTGCAGCATTTATCCGTCTAAGATCGATACACCAGAGGACGATCTGCAGACAAATGAAGTTGGAGGTAATCAGAGCGAGACATCTGCTCTTATCTTATATACAGTACTGTCCGTCAGCGCCGCACACTATGGCGCCATTCACTCATACTCTAGATACGAGAACTGCAGGGAAGCAATTAAAGTTGTGTGTGAGCAAACACTGAATTAAGTTAGAGAATTAACTTGATAAATAAACTGACCAAATACAAACAGCATCATGTCTTTACATATTTCTTTACATATTTAAAAAGACGACCTCTGACCCTCCACACAGTTCAAAGTCATTCATTGGTTCGTATTCAGTCGTTTCAGACGTGTTTGAAGGAGTTAGTTTTCCTTCTGATTCTTTTTTTATCAGTAGTCAAAGAAAAGCGTGCTGCTTCTTTCCCATCAATGATGCTGTGAAGAGTTCTCTGTTTCCAAATTGGAGAGAAAGAGATTTGAGATAAATACACAAATCAGATCGCTTTGGCTTAATCGAGGCCATCACGGCTCCAGATTCCTAATGCGAGGCAGTCTTAGCGCCCCACCTGAGCCCGGTCCTGCGGAGCGCGGCTGAGTCATGAGGCTGTGTGTGTGTGTGTGTGTGTGTGTGTGTGTGTGTGTGTGTGTGTGTGTGTTTGGAATACAGAGCTCCTTCACACATAATGATGATGACCTACATGATGCTCCTCTATCGATGCAGAATTATAGTTCACATACTAATACGGCTCCCCGGGGTTGTTTTGGCGCTCGTGTTACATTATTGATGGAGAGAAACATGCAGCCCTAATTCCTTAAAAAGTTTGGACGTTGTGTAAAGTGTCAATAAAATAAAGAATGTCTTGATTTGCAAACATTCAATCACCATATTTGACTTTTGAATGTGTTTTCACATCAGTAACATCGTTCTGTATCCGAGTTCACTTGTGTATGTTTACAGTCCGATCCAGCAGGGGGCAGTGTGCACATAGTTGGTTTGCAAATTGGCCAAGAAGCAGAAGAAGCAGTAACCATGGCAACCACTTGTGGGCTGAGTCCTGCTAACTGTGGATGTTTTTTTTGTTATTTCTGAGGCACCAACAACGACCCTCTTCCGGCGTCCACATCTACTGTGCAGCTCAGAGGATTAAACTGGCCCGGGTCGTGCGGTACGATGGATTTTGAAGCGACAGCAGCCATTAAGAATTACATCATATAGCGGTCTACTTCCTTGTTTGAGAACGTTTGCTTTCACATCTCCTGTGGACAGTACTCGAGCACAGTACTGGAGTACGATCGATTGTGTTTACACTGATCAAGTGAACCGGACTTTGGGCCCGAGCGTACTCCGATCTGGTTTCCAGTTCCCTAATCTGAAACCTTCTTAAATGATATCAAGTCCTGTTCAGTCCGAGCTTGAAGGAAAATGTTGGAGGAATAGAGCAGGGGACGCTGCCAAGACAAAAAAGACATCTCAAATGTTGAATCTGAGAATGTCTTTGATTTTGGAGAATGATACGCCCACTTTGAATTTGATGCCAGCAGCACGTTTCAAAAAGTTGGGACAGGGTCGTGTTCACCACTCTTTTTCTTTTAACGACATATTCCTGTTGTTGTTGATGTTTTATAATTCTAGCTTCATGCAGGATTTCTGCTGCTCACCAGTTCAGGGTCTTATTTTATCAAATAAAATAATTATCAACGGGTGACAAGACCCTCTCCAAACCTTTTATTGAAATGTGTTGCTGGCATTAAAATATAAAATTTGCATATCATTCAACATCATTTCTCAGTTTCAACATCTCACATGTTGTATTTTTTCTGTTTTCAGTTAAACACGTATTTGCAAATCATCACAATCTGTATATTTTATAGATTTTACTCCCAACCTTTTTTAGGAATTGGCATGGTGCCGTATCCCGCTCTGAGTGGCAGAAATGTTTGTCTGCATTATTCATCGCAGTAGAATATGAATCCCCGCTCCTATAAAATGATGCAGTAGATTTTTGCTCCAAAAAACATGTGATGTATTTGGTGCAGAGAAAATGGTTTTCCACTTTTAGTAACTAATTAATGCTTTATCAATATTCATGACCATGTCCGCTTTTAGAAAGCTGTAATTAGCTGTATTATCCTCTGGCCATTTTTGGGGAGAAAAAAAATTATCCATATAGCTCCAATCAAACCGCTGCACTAACTCCGGTGTCTGACCAAAACCATACATCCTGTCGTCAGACGTAACCCTGCATGGACATCACACATTACTCGAGATGCGAGGACCTCTTCAAAGCAGCACTTAGCTTGTGTGGGAGAGACGGAAAGATCTGGATGCACGATGTCATAATTCAGCGACGCCACCTGGTGATCTCCTCAGTCACCTTCCTGTTTCCTCTCAGCCAGCTGCTCCCTGTACTCCCAATCAATCTGCTCTGCCAGCGCTGCTGCTGCTGCAATTCACCGTGACCTTGAGTGGCATGTCCTCTCTCTCGCTGGTTTTGGGACATTTGTGGGCTTTGTGTCCCTCCTCATTCCTCCTCATTTAGAGATGCACCTGCGCGCAGACTAACATAGCAAAGGGGACTCAGCTGCTTTTAACAAAACTCTCATGTACACAGATAGCAGCAGGAAGGCTACTTTCCTCATGTTTCTTTTTTGTCTTGTTGAAGTCTAAAGGAGGTATGGGGGTTTGTTGTTCTGCTTGGTTGGACACAGACACAGACATGTACAGTCTGGGGCCCCGGCCGGGGGTTGCAGAGCGGCTCGGTTCTTGGCCTCGGTGTGACAGAGCTGTCTCTACATGAAGGTGACCCCCTCTCTGCATCCTCCTCTGTGCACAGCTTTCCTGTCAGGTCCTACAGGCGACATGGTCTATTAAGCAGCTTAATGATGACCACAGCTTCATGCACTCACAAAACAGACCTTTATTCCTTCATAAGTATGAGTGTATTTAAAATGCTGAATGCATGTTGGTCTGTGACACAGTCTATTTTGTCTCTTTTGCAGCAAAGGATTTAAACTCAGACAGTCAGTGCGCTGACTTCAAACGTTGTTTCTTTTTCTTTCTGTAGAGCATGTCAGAGCTTTAGTCAGTCAGATTTATTTATCTGTTTTATTCCTGATGGACTCTGAAAAGCACTGTTAGGAACAGCCCCATGGGGAAGGGGTAGGTTGTGGATAGTTTGGTATGTAGTGGTGCTGTATGAGGCACTTATCAGTAGTAATAGTATTATGTTGCTTCGTACCTCGCCCCCTCCTCAGCCCCTCTCTGACCTGCGCTCACACTACTCAAGCCCACCCAGGCCTTAGCATGGTTACCTCTTGTACATACGTCATCACGTCCTATAGGCTATACATCATCAAGAAGTGTCCTTTAGTTTACAAGAAGCACGGTCTCAGAGTCAGCACATCGCACAGAACATGATTACAACTCTCCTGACTTTGTGGCTTATTTTGAGTTGTTTTGGTCAGAGACCGCCCTCTAAACCTCCTTGCATCAATTATACTGTAAATCATGAGTACAAGGCATATCGTGCTTGTGCTGATGCATGAGCAATCGTACTGTGCTGAAGCCCACCTCTTCCAAACAGAAGTGTCACACACTTGAGCACGGTACGGAGCACTCACACTAGTCAAACAAACTGGACTTAGGGGGTCAAAGGTGCTTGGGCATGGTATTGGTTGCTGTGCAGGAGCTGCCGGTCAGCTCGGCGCCTTTATTTGAGAAACCAGTCGGAGTGCCAACACAGACGCTGGGTACCTCGCTGCCTCAAGTCATTTAGGTAATTTGACAAAAACCGACCAAAAGCATGTTGGGAAAAGTACGCTCTATTTTCTCTGGCCTTTACTTTTCCATCAGCAAGCCACTTTTGTTTGAGTACTTTTTCAACACACAACACCGACAAATCTCATCGGAAAACACATCTTTTTAAACTGGCATATTCAGTCTGATCATTCTCCACCTGGTCTCATAACTCCTTTACATCCTGTACATTTGTGTTTTTAATGTTGATTTTATCGTTGTGTTGTTACTTTGTTGTTTTTATCTCTGCTCTGTAAGGTGACCTTGAGAGTTTTGAAAGGCGCCTTTAAATAAAATGTATTATTATTATTATTATCTCTTACAGCCTTCTTACAATATGTTTTGTTATTTTATACTTTTCAGCATCATAGTAAAAGTGGCTGCATGTGTTATAACTGCCCGGATTATTTGTTGTTGTAAGCCTGCAAATCTTTCAGTGTTTCCTATGAAAGTTGTCCAACCTGCTCTTTGTCAATAAACAGGAGGATTACTGTCGCTGGTTTAAAAAGCGTCTTGCCCTGATTCTGTTTCTGCTAACGTTTGCAGAGGGCGACACTACGACCACATCATCCCGTTTTCACCCTCCGCATTCTCTCCCCTCGTATTTGTGGAGTGTTTTTGGCGCCCTGTCCGCGACACTTTGATTGCTCGCTGAATGGTTGTAACTTGAATCGAGTGTGATTTTGATTAGCTTTCGGACACTCGCTGAAATAAATCTCCTCTGGGATTTAAAAAAGGTGAAAACTTTTTGAACAGGCAATCCTTCAGAAGGCCTTTTACACTCAATAAATCCACTAACGCCCCGGCTGTTTCCAAACACTGCTTCTATAGCCTCATACTTTATATCCATTTCCTGCTCTGTAGCGAGAAGTGACAGGGTTACTTTAGGATTGCAGGAAGCCTCTGGGAGCACTCCGAGCACCACTTTCACATCTGCTGATCCCCCATATCCCCTCTACCTGCCATGAATGACACAAGTCTCCTACGTGAGGAGGCAGGTGTATTATGTCCTCGTCTCTTCAGGTTGAAGACGAGAGACGATGAGGTTCAGACGGCAGCTGCTGGGGCTCGCTGTGTGTACACTTTGAGGGGACGGGGGGATTAGATTAGGTCTCATGGAGCTCCTCGCTGCAGTCCATCCTGTCCTCATTACCTTTATGCAGTGTTTACATGGGATGACCGCAGGAGTCTGAGTCCTCCTGATTCTCATACAGAGTGGAGCAGGAGCAGGAGCAGCAAAGGTCGGTGGCGGTGGCGGCGGCCTCTTTCATGGTGTTATAGATCCAAAAAAAACAGTGCATATCAAGGGGAAAATCAGTCTTTTGATAAATTATTCAATTCAACTGTCAAAACAACAACAGAACTCAGATTCACCGCCGCAGCCGAAACACACACACACACACACACACACACACACACACACGGGGCCTCGCTTCCTGTGGCATCAGGTGTGCATTTCGATGTCATTTCACGAGTGTCACGGCGCCCTGACACTGCTCCATATTTTGTGGCTTTATATCTCGCACACACACGTCTCATCATATAAATCCTGTGAAAAGGACATTTTTTTTAGATGCACTCGGGATGAGGACTGTCTCTTTGGATTGATCAAATCATCTCTCCAGTGGAGTTTTAAGAAGTGGTTCTATCTGTCCAGTAAGTGATAAACATCGTGTGTTAAAAACTGTGACATGTTAGACTCCTGCTTGTTTAGTTCATTAAAGCTAAAGCCTTTAGCATTTGCACGTTGTCACTTCAGTTCAGCTGTTTGAGGATCTTTATGAGATGAAGGAGAGCCAGAGAAGAGGTGCAGATTCTGTTTGTGTAGCGAGATATTCAGGAGACATGGCGTTGGCAAAGTATGACCCGCCCCTCTCTGCTGCTGATAGGCTTTTTTTAAAGATTTCTTTTGGGGCTTTTTATGCCTTTATTTTGGTGGATAGGTTCAGAAACCAGGGAGAGAGAGAGCCACAGGGCCGCCTGCTTGTAGGACCTACTGTACGGCCTCCGTATATGGGGCACGTTAAAGATAATACTTGTACTTGTAGTGGCATTTGTTTTTTCAAAAACTGTTTGAGTGGAAGTTCAATAGACCTCCTTTTTGTTTCTGCGTTTACTTGAAAGTTGGACTCTGTTCCCACTGAGCTGTTAATAAGTGCATAATAAAGTATTTATTAACCTTTATAAGGCATTAATATGAACCTAATAAAGTCTTGTGATCATAAATGTTCATAAACATCTTATTAATGTTTATGACGGTATATAAAGTGTTAATAAGTTTCTAATAAGACATAATAAATGTGTTAATTATGCCCATATTAGCACTTATATAGTCTTATTTGTGTTAATAAGAATCTAATATTGTTATTAATGCTTATTACAAGCACCTTAATATAAAGTGTTACCTTATCCTCTGGTATCATAACATCCGAAAGCTAAGAATACACGTCACTAAAGCAAGAGAGAAACTGCCTGAAATGTCAAATATGAAGCTTGTCGACCAATCACTGCACAGTAAAGGTTTGTAATGTCCTTTATTAGTTTTAAAATGATCAGCTGAGGAGCAACGACCATCCTCTTCAACCGAGCACAACTGCTTTTATATTTAGTTTGTCATTAAAATCAGGATTTTTGAGACAGTTATGCTTTTGTGTCGCCTCCTATGGCTCCAGACAAAAGAGGATAAAAGCTCTTCAAAGAGCGGCACCAATCTGAAGTGTGCGTTCACACTGTCACCTTTCATACGCAGACAAAGACGTACAAGGCCCCTTTGTTTTTCCGCCCTAGGTGTGAATATCATTAGATCTCGCCTGAGTGCAATAAATGCGAGTCGGAGCAGTAGCCTTTGCCCATGAGACAATAAAACAGGAATGTAAATGAGCCGACAGCATGACTAATAGCTTGCAGTTTGAACCAGTCGCCCGTCTCAGCAAAACGCCGTTCTCTTTAAGTGAGCCATTATACAGTTATCAATGAGCGAGCCTCGCCTTTGATCTCTCTTTTAACAGTTGAGGGTTTTAAATCCTAAAAAAAGAAACACCTCAAGAGAAGCCATCGCTGTCTGCAGTTATGCCCGAAATGAGGTTTTTAAAACCGACACAAAAGAAGCCGTCAGTCCCCGTGTCCCTCCTGTCCCTAATCCTCGCACTCCTGAGTGTGCGCCCGCCGCACCATCATCAGAGCTCAGATCAAAGTGTGAGAGAGAACGGGGGCCCACAGGTCCACGCCGAGGGAGCGCTGACCTCCTCCTAGCTCACCACGTCCTTGGACAAAAGTCCTTTTAAGGGCTGGACGTATATTCATTGAAAAAGTGATTTCTGTGCACGGCGCCTAAATTGGGCTTTACTTTGGATCAGCGATCTTGCTTTGTGGACATTTCCCCGAGGCAGCCATCGTATCTAAAGTGTCAGTCGTATAAAGAGAATGTAGCCGTCTAATTTGAGAGCCCATATGCTCATGCGGCGAGAATAAACCGAGGTCGAAAAACCTGCATTAGTGTGTGTACAGTAAATATAGTTTTTATTCATGCCCATGGTGCTGCAAGCTTAAATCTTTATTACTTAAAGTACACCGGACCAGAGTGCGCTATAAATTGAAAAATAGTGTTTTCTCACGCTAATACGACACAGGCCTTGACCTCTCATCGCGCTACTGTTAATTAGTGTTGGTTTCTCGTAGCTCTGGGCGAGCTCAGATTTATGGCTTTTATGTTGTGGGGAGCATTAAAGTGAGAGTGTTGCTGCTCGGGGGCCGCTCTGCCCACAGACAACACAGAGGAACGGGCTTTCATACTCTCTGAGTTCATTTCACCAAATCGGCTCCAAACAACCGAATTCATTCTGACATGAACTGTGAGATCAGGTCCTGGTGTTTAATGCCTGAGGTTTTATTGATGCTGCTGTCTGAATCTTTCATGCTGCATTTTGTCAATTTAAGGCTCCATTTATATTTTATACATTTGGTATTGTACATTTATTTTACCGGGATTGTTCTCATTTAGATAGAAAATGTCTGTGACAATGAAATCCCGGCCCACAGCAGCTTAAAAAAAGTGTTGCAAAGAAAAACAAACAGATTTAAAGGTCTCATGTTCTGCAAAATGTTTCTCTGACTGCCGTTTGGAGATTTTCCCTTCATGACATCACAAAGGGCAGTAGCCCCTCCCCCAGGTGGGTGACACTCCCACAGCTAGATGTTTGTTCTGCCCTCTGAGTCTGCCTTCTCACCGTAAACAATAGGACAGAGAGGGGACGTGGTCAGACACAGCTCATTTACATATTTAAAGGTACAGACACAGAAACAGCCTGTTCTGAGCAGGGCTGAAATAGAGGGGTTTATAGACATGATCAAATACAGGATCAGAGTGGATTTAGAACAAGAAACTTCACACACATGTTTTGAGGAGCTCTGAGACTTATTTACACTGAAGAGGAGGAGGAGGATATGTCACCTTTAACAATATCTTGTATTTTATTCCTGCACTCAGTCACAGAGACAGATCAGTCACATGTAGCTAACTGCATCACTAACACAGTTTGTATAAGGAAACAGCAAACATACAACTATATAATACGTCTATATATCCAGGCTCCTACATTTCTATAGTAGCTGCACTGTTTGTTTCTCATGCATATCGATCAGAGTCCACCTCGGCTCATAAACACGCTGCAGACAAATGTTGCATCACAGGAGTTCAGCTGTGCAAATGGAGTGAACTATCCGAGTTATGGAACTTAGTGCAATGAGGACAATCGCAGAGCACTCCGAGCGTCCGTTAACAAAGACTTCATTAAGGCCTGTAAACTCCCCGCTGATACAAGAAAAACATCCCAGGTCTGAAGTCTTGGAGTAATTACTCCTCAGGCAGAAGTCTGATGAAGAAATCAGAGGAAACTCACTCACCCACTGGTCGGTTCACTGTGTATTTTTTGCCTCACAGTTTACAGGAAAAAAGACAAACATTCACTCTTCTAATTGGAAAATGTGTTCCTATGATTCAATAATAATGATGTAATTACCATGCTTCCGAAGGGTCAGTGCTGCGCCGGTACACGGAGCTGAATTGGATTTGCAGTTAATGAGGTTGAGTCTCTTAACGAATGTTAGTTTGTATTTTGTGCTTTGGGAAATGTGGTTATGGCCTGTTTTATCTGCCATTATGATAATGTGCAGTGTCCCCCTTTTTTACATTCATTTAAGCCTTTTTTTTTATTTGTACATAATTAGACACTTAAAAGAAAAGTCCAACAGAAAAAGGTTAAGTCTCTTAATTAGATTTCATTTTTAATAAACCACTTTGTATTATTAGTGAAGAATGTTTTTAGATAAAATATGAACAGTGGCGGCTGGTGCATTGTTCTCCACACTTTATCACAGACACACCTAACAAGTTGGTTAGCTTGATGCTAAAACATACTCGAAAATGCTGTTAACTGGCTATCAGAATTAGCATTATGATTATCTTAAAGGTTGCATATGATGCAAATTCCACTTCATTATGTTTCTCTGACTCTAATATGTGTCTCTAGTCTGTCTACAAACCCCCCAATGATGAGAAAAGTCCATCCTCTCCGTCTTCTGCCTGCTCCACTTTTCAGAAAATGTGTGCTCAAACAGGCCGTTTGGAGATTTTCCCTTCATGACATCACAAAGGGCAGTAGCCCCTCCCCCAGGTGGGTGACACTCCCACAGCTAGGTGTTTGTTCTGCCCTCTGAGTCTGCCTTCTCACCGTAAACAATAGGACATAGAGCGAGAAAGACCGAGTACACCCAAGCCCTTCCAGAGAGGGGGCGTGGTCAGACACAGCTCATTTACATATTTAAAGGTACAGACACAGAAACAGCCAGTTCTGAGCAGGGCTGAAATAGAGGGGTTTATAGACATGATCAAATATAGGATCAGAGTGGATTTAGAACAAGAAACTTCACACACATGTTTTGAGGAGCTCTGAGACTTATTTACACTGAAGAAGAGGAGGAGGATATGTCACCTTTAACATAAAACAGTTTTCTTAACTATTGCCGCTTTTGCAGTTTTGTTTTCTTGCGATGCTTATACTGCGATCAAGATGAAATTGTGATTAATCGAGCACCCTGGCTGAGTGTATAGCTGCTTTTATTTTCCTCTCCTTCATTAGTATGCAGTATGCAGCAGTCATGACTCCTGTCTCACATTGGTACCGCCACAAAGACACGGGCCATGCAGAGAGTCGTTTGTTCCTCATATGTATGCTGTTCTGTCACCCAAAAATTTCAGAGCTGTGTTTTGACTTTGAAGCCGCTTTGATATGATGCTTTTGAAATGTTGAAGGGCGCCTTGAAAGGAAAAAAAATGTTTAATTAGTGGCCCTGCAATGGAAGGGAACCATAGGCTGGCTTTCACATTTGCATGACCAGAAAGGTTTTTTTTTCTTTCTCTGATTGAATGTGCTGCTGAAGTTGATTTATGAATGGAAATGGAAGTCCTGTCTCATGCAAAATGCTGCCTAATTATTATTATTACCGTTCATTTGGATCCACTTGGGAATCACGCGCTCCAGCAGTACAAAATCATGAGCTGTATTTCAGGATTACTGATCATTTGAACCTCGCAGCTCCACACGCGGCTAATCTCTGCTGAGACAGTTTGACATGGAGTTTGGATTTTTGGAGAATCAACCCGTGCCCTGATTTTACCTTCCACACGGGGATCTACGGCTCGGCTCTTTTCATCTCCGGTTTATCTTCTGCATTTCAGAGGCTTTCTCGCTCTCAGATACCTGAAACAGCAGTTTGATAGATTCAAACTGAATCCTCCCATTCGCTGCTTTGATCATCTTCATTATGCCCACATGTAATTTAGGCCTCAAAATGCAAATAACGTCTAATGCTACACACCACGCACGCCATGCTCTATATTTCCTAAGCACTCGTAGGAATCATCGCAGGCTTGGGAGGCCCTCAGGCGTCTATGTGTGATGTCTTCTGTGTTCAGGTTCAAACATTTTGCTCTGATTCACCACAGATACATTTTCCCTTCATTTACTGCCTTCTCTGCTTTCCATCTCAGGATTCAATCAAGATGCCTCCTACACTTTATAATGTCACGGCTCTTGTGATAAATACAATAAAAGTTTCATAAGATCATTCTAATCATTTCAGCATTTCAGACCTTAATCAAAGTAAAGTTCAGGGCTTTAAAGGAAGCGTGTTAGATATAATGAATCAGGTAATGTAAGCTGAGCGTCAGAGATCGCAGCAGCTTCAGGCGTCTGGGGGAATAAAGTCCGGTTTCAAAACGGAGAAAAATAAAACACATGATCTGTTCTTATTAATGTGTCATGTGGTCGACCCAAGAACATCCAGAGTATTGCATACGTTCTATACCAGAATGAAGCTCCCCCAATGTTGTCATGTTTCTTAAAGGCTTTATGTGTGATTTTTTGATCCAGCAGATGTCGCCCTTGAGCACCAGCATGAAACCAAAACAACTCGCGCTGCATTGTTGTGTTAGCATGCTAACAAGCTCTTCTGTGGGAGCCCTCTTCAGTTGTCGTTGGTGTTCCTTTGGCACTGTCCTTGCTCTTCTCATGCCCTGATTCGCTGGCTGAGAGTCAATCAGATTAATTTCTCTCCCCGACTGCTCTCCGCTGATTCAACATGTTGATTTGGCCAAAAAGCCTCAGAGCAGTACTGACACTGCTGTTCACACCACACCGACCAGAACGACTGACTCTCTCTGACAGCCCAGACCACCCCCGACCCCCGACCCCCGACCCCTGACCCCCGACGGTGTGTGTACCTGGCTTTAAACAACCTACTCGTTTATACTCTTCAAATGTTGTTTGATTGATTTCAATGTTTACACTCACATCAAATCACCGCAGCGTGAGCGTGAGGAGCTCCTTGCTCAAATAATATCAGAATAAATGAGCTGAACTAGACGTGGAGGTCTTAACGTCTTATAGTCCTGCTTCTCTCAGTCGGGGTAAATAAAGTCTTCAGCCAGATAGTCGAGTGAAATTAAGAAGACTCCTCAAACAACAAAGCCACAGATCTATTAACCCGTCTGTCAGAGTGAGCCTCGCTCCACTCCTCGGCGTCTCAGATCAGCCTGGAGAGAAGTTTGGATTTCTTCCTCAGCGAGCCTCCTAATCTGATCAATACGTTTAAAAAACAGAAAATATCTGACATGAAAAAACGCCCGCAGCTGTACCGAGTAGTTTTAACCGAACGTGTAGCAAGAATAAATTTAGCTATTAAGTTTCCTCGCCTACTCATCTGTCAATCACTGGAGGTCAAACAGAGGTCGGTCAGTTTGGCTCACCGATGTGAATTCCTGTCTCTTGTCTCTCTCTCTCTTTCTCGGTGGTCAGCGATATAATTTCATGTGTTCCTGAGCCGGAGCGCTCATGAATAAATATGAGCAGACGTCTTCCTTGTGTGCGCCCTCAGTTCGGAGCAGTATCGTTTTTATGGCCCCTCTTTAACACCGAGGGAATCAGTGTCACATGTGGACCTCTGTGGGAAATCACACCCGACATGAATAATAGAGGAGAACCACTTCCTGCCACAAACTGGACGGAATCTGTTCAATTTATGATCGTCTTTGGAATGAAAGTATCTCAAAGTGATGCGAACAGTTTTGTGTTGTTTGCAGTTGTTTCCATAGTGATGGCGGCGCTGCATTAAAAATAGCCCTCTCTCTCTGTAACCTGGGCGCCGTCGCTGTGGGCTTCAGGGTGAACTGTGCCTGATCAACCACACAGCCGGTCATGGGCCGATGAATCAAGCATCCATCAGCTCAGTATCTGCCTGTCTGTGCTCCACTGCTCTGCCCTATCCACAGGCTGCAGCATTTACACCCTTTTTCAGACCATTCATCTCACCTCTGTCAAAGGTTCGGCCGACGGACAAGATGCAGCCGCTCCCCCCCCCACCCCACCCACCCCTGAAACGCTACGTTCAGAGAAAGTGAATATGTGATCGGCGCTGTGTGACTGAGTGTGATGGAAACAATCCCAGAGTACCCCGAGCTTCTTTATGGACAGAGAGAGTTCATTACTTTACGTCCAACTCCTCGTTCTATCTTTGGTTTGATCCCAGAAGTCCGCCCGGGTGGACTCACAAACGTTGCGTTTCCGATGAGTCGGCAAAGGAAGAGGAGGTGCTTATGAGCTCTTTTGTAAGCCCGTAGAGCTTTTAATGCAGACTTCCCCCTCGCCTGGAGTTCTACATGTTTGACCATGCAACTTGTAGTCTGTAAACTTTATTCTGTAAAGTGTCGGGTAAAGATTTATACAGCATGGTTAGGTGGTATTTTTTAAACACACAGAATGTTTATTCAGCCACCAGGGGGCTCTCGACCAAAACGAGAACAAAATATGATGTGGAGGCTGGCGGGGAATCATGGGAGTGATTCTCTGCCGCAACACAATACAACATGATGCGACAAGGCTCGATATGATGCGACATGAAACCATTTTTTTGTCCCCTTGTGGAAGTTTGTCTTGGCCTTTAAGAGCTGCACACTTTGAGCTGCCTCTACATCAGAATAAATAAAAACATTTTCAAAACATCACAAAGTTCGTTTACAGTCACAGAGAAACCGGTTTATCTTTATTTATTTATTAAGAACCATTTTTAAACGTCATGTTTCCATTAGAATAAACCCACAGACATCCCACTATTCATTCTAAACTGCAGGTAAAGATGGCCGCCAGATTCTAACATCAGATGTTTTAACTTTGAGCTGAGAACATTTTCCCCTCGTTCACTGTTTGTTTTTTTTATTCCTGCTTCAGACTCAGCATGTAGACTCACAATCACGTCAACAGAACCATTGTGCTGAGCACTGTTTACACTTCCTGTTGTCATTTCTTCCTCACTGCTGCTGGTTTAGAGGAAGGATTTACCTGCAGTGGCACATTTTCAGACTTCATTGCTGTCAGGACTCCACAGGAGGACAGGAAGGTTCTGCTTCGGTTTCACAGATTCTTCATCATGAGATAGTGAAGCTGCTTCTTCTTTAATAAGCGTCTTTCCACACGATCCAGTGACTCACTCCCTGCATGTAAACACAGCCTGCGATGCCGAGTCCTTTAATGGACACTCAGATATTATCGGGGATAATAGTTACCCTTGATCACGGCAGATTAAAAAAAAGCCGCTGGTGGGACTCGGGCCGTTAGGTTCCAGGTTTTCTCGCCCCTCTGCATTTCTCCATCCTCCATTTAGCATAACGACACTCAAACAATCAGAGCTAACATTAGTATATGGAGCGTGCTATTATGCAGAATAAAAGGGTGTTAATGTGTCAAATTTGAATATCCTGATCTGTAAGCGTGACTGCAGCAGCGAGAGCGGCAGGTAGCTGATTCAGGCCGAGAAACCAGGCATGACCTACACGCTTAAAGAATTACAGCAGTCAACAAAGAGGATTCATGTTCTGATGTGAGCCCACACTGTGGCACCGCTGCTGAATAATAAGATACTTGTGGTCACATTTGCACAAGGTCTCCCCCCTCGCCGCTGTGATTTATAAGCATAGCTTCCATCTGCAAACAGGCTAGGAGGCTTCACGCTACGGGGGCAGCACCCGGGGGTCCGGCGCTATTTACTCAACCGGCCGAGACGAGGTGCTCCCCCCGCGGCAGGAACCTGCAGTCCTCCTGTCCATGCATGGGTTCCTTACCTTTACCTACCTGCTCACTCTGCAGAGCCCGCAGGACGAACGGGGAGGGGGCGTTGACAGCTACGGCGAGGGCCGCCGCATTGAGCCACAGGTTGAGCCATCTTTACTGTGTCACATCCCGCTGTTTAACAAATGAGTGAAAGCTGCAGGCCGTCGAGCTCTCAGCGGAATAACAAGTCGTTTAGTTTTTATGAGCAAACTCCAGTCACACTTTGAAGTTAATGAATCATTGTTTTAATAAGTCGGGTAGCGTCAGTTTATCAAATTAAAATCCTATTTCCTTCTGTAAATATTACATCAAAAGCATGTAAATGAAATGTAACACTTTATCTTTAAGGCATTAATGTAAAACAAGTTTAGTTCTCCAATAATAATCACTGCAGCCCCGCCGTGCTCTTCTTTGTTTTCCACGGGCTGAAGAAGTGCAGCGAGAGGTGCTCCACTTTAAAGTGATGTGATAGATTAAGGAGGAGCCCGAGCAACACAATAATTTCCCAGGTGACCAATTTCTGAACACTCCCTTAGCAAAAGAGGATCAGCAACGAGCCAACGCGTCGGGCGCGGCCTCCTGCCAGGCTGCGGCGAACATGCTGACTCACCGATAACGAGCAGCCAGAGATAGAAATAATGACCCTGCAGCATGAATCATAGGTCATCACTACTTATACACTGTTGACTGTCCTAGTTAACACCGGACCTTACACGCTGTAAGCACATGTACAGGAATGAACGCTAACAACTACTGAAGTGACGTCGATGGTGGCCCGCTGTCGATGGGAAACGAGAGAAGACAGAGGTGGTGCTTTGCTAGATTTGCTGAGTCGCCCAACTGTTGTTCAACACAGCTACAACTTCCAAACTCCATGTGATCTGCAGAGTCCCTCTGCACCTTTAAGAAAAAGCTAAAGACCCAGCTCTTTCATGAATACCTACTAACTTAATGATGATGGTCTCCATATTATTGATGATGATGATGGTAATGACGATGGTTTTTGTTTGATAACAACGACTTATAAGATGGTTTCTATACTGATTAGAGCTCTCAAGAACTGCCCTCAATGTTGTGCTTTGCCTCTGGTCACTTCCTGTCAGCACCTGTGTGTCCAATCAGACTCAAAGCTGATCGTTTGCTCTTACTCACATTGTTCCCTTTTTTCTAGATCCTTGCTTGTGTTGTTCTTACTCTCTGATGTACGTCGCTTTGGAGAAAAGAGTCTGATAACTGAATTGTAGAACACAGGACATGGTCTGCTTTCTGCATCTCAAACGGGTAACGTTCTTATGGATGATGTAGATAATGGTAGAACTTCAACATTTATGTTTCTGCATGTGAATTCTTGAAGTAGAGACAGAGCTCAGAGCATCACAGTCTGGAAACAACACAAAAAAACAACAACGGCACAACATGAAGCCAAGTGCGCAAAACATTTAAAGGCAGGGTTTCCAAAACTAGCATGATTTTGAAACTAGCATTCCCCCAGTGCTCCGTCTACTCAAAATTATTTTACTGTATTTTATTGTGAGCGAACAACGCGTTTCGCTTGTGGCTTCCTCAGGTTCTCCCAAAATTCAGATTAGTCGACTCTGCTTAAAGTTAAAAAAAACAAAAAAAAACAGTTTAAATCAGGGATGGGCAACTTTGGTCCCAGCAAGGGCCACATTCATTTAATTCTCACTGCCAGAGGGCCAAATTGTAGCATACAAAAACGATAACAGTCAGTTATGTCTCAAATTTAACTCTTAACATATACCAGTGATCAAATATTTTTATGGACATATTTCTGGATTTCATGAGTTCACTGCAGGTTTTGTCAGGTTTTCTTCATGTTTCCAATTAAATGTTAAAATTGACCTGAGGGCCACGTTGAGGTCCAGTTGCCCACCCCTGGTCTAAATAGAGCACCGTTTATTTATTACAGCTCATCTCCGTTTTCTAGATCTGAGTACGGACACACATGCTGCTCTAGGAGATGCTATCTGTTCACTTGTTTACATCTGGGCAGTAGAGCCCGGTGTAATACTCGGGTCTCAAGACCACTTCTTGAAGGTCTCGACTCGGAATCAAAAGCATTTTTACTCGGACCACCACTGATCGGCTATTTTATTACGTCATCACTGTGATTAGAAGGAAAACGCCTCTTTCTAAAAGAACAAAACACTTCAATTCATTTGTAGTTTGATTTGGATCCCCCCGTTCTAAGTGAGTGACACGCCCCCTGCACACAAGGTGATGATTTTTCTAGTCTTGGTCTTGGCCTCGGTCTCGGAGCTCTCTGGTCTCGGGTATGTCTTGGTCTCGGTTAGTGTGGTCTTGACTACATCACTGATAGAACCAGATGAGAAGGCTTGTTAGCCGGAGTTACAGCCAATCAGGTGAAGGCGTTACAGTTTGAGAGCATCATGTGACCGACATCAAGGTCCAACATGTATCAATATAATTCATTCTGGTGCTGACGAGTGAGGGTGACCACGTCTCTATTCTAATTCAGATACTTCTGCTTGAATAAATAATAATCTAACTTTGTTTTGCTTCACATTGCTTTAGATTTTAGTTTTCATCTGAACAGAAACTAAAGCTGATATCCATCGCTGCTGCCGACGCTCACCGACAGCATTATGAGATAGATTTATCATCTGTAATTTATTGCCTGCTGTGTGGCTGATTTATTGATGAAAAAAAAGATGTCTGCCAACACTTTCACCCTGCATTACACTTTTTATAGGAGATATACTTCTCTTCACTCTGAGCAATAACTGTCCTTTAAAAAGCAGAAAGTGACGTCTGCACGAGCTGCAGAGGTGTCCGATCTTTACGGCGTCCCCTTAAGTGATTACACAACGCTTCTTTTTCACACCACACAGATCGATACCCGTTTTATGGATCATCCGGAGAGCCAATAAAAAAAAGATTTTAATTGATTATGCAGATGGTGTGTGGAGGTTTAGTCGCAGGAGTTCAAGTTGAAGAGAGCGACTTGGTGGCCTTTCAGTCGAGACAGAATAACAAAAGCGTCTGGCGCCGGTTCAGTTTGGCAGCCGAGGCTCGCTGGAAGCACTGACAGGAAATAATGCTCATCTCCTCTGAAGATTAAATTCATTTTACTTTCTTCTTATTATCACACAGCTTCAATTAGATTCCTTTCCTCACCCGTAAATCTCCATTCCTGCTTGTATCGACTGTTGCCAAATGAGAGCTGACATTATTGGGAGAGTCGCTGAAAAGTATCGAGATTCTCTCCGGGGCTAAATAACACGGGCGCCGCTCAACGAGTCTGCAGATTAGAAGAACACCTAAATGAGGCTTTTGCATTTCATTTCTGCTTCACTGAAGTCATTTTTAAAGAGAAATCTCTTCAAATATATCCTTACATTTGCACTGAGTTGTGATTTCTTCTGAGATACCGTCGGCCTCCCTCAGTATTTTTCTTTTTTCCTGTGCCGTGGCAGAAACCTCCACAGGACTAAAAATGGCCATGCTTCTCCACGCTTCATCATCCGCGGTTTGTGTCAGACCCAGACAGTCATCTGGAAAGGTCAATGCTTCTGTAAAAGATTTAAATCATCCCACAGAAGGAAGATTCACCTTGACAGGCGGAACCTGAATACTGGTAAATAAGAATACAAACAGAGGCTCAGTCGCTCCTCGCTCGCTCGCAGCAAGGACAGACGGGCCGCTGCGTTTCCAAAGCGGGTGTCAAGGGTGAGGAGGCTTTCAGAGGGCCCCAAACGTCTACATATTTCATCAGCCTTTTAAATCAATGATTTGCTTTTCTCATGTGGGGATTGAGTTTATTTGATTTAGAAAAAAGACGAGACCCCTGCAAACGTGTTTTCATCACCGTCACATCGGGTCGACGTGTGTTTTTGTTTGTTTCCTCTTTCAGATCTGCTAATCGTGTTTTTTAAAGCTCTCAGATGAAGTGGTTTTGGCACAGCTGCCAGCAGCAGCAGCATGTTTCTAAATACAACTCGACAGGGTCAGTGTGGTAAAAAACAAACTGTTGGGCGTCGCTTTGGCACGGTGGAGAATCTGACATATGGGTGTTTTTTTTTTTTTTTTTGGTGATGAATCTCTGGAGCGTTTTGTTGCTCTAAATTCATCCACTTGTGGAAACATCCTTTTTTTTTTTAAATTTGTCATCTTATTGTTATTCATGTTTTGGACCACGCCTTTTGATGAATGCACGCAGCAGCAAAGCTCGTATTCAGCTGCTTTCTGAGGACAAATGGGACCTGTGGATAAAATCCTTTTTCCCTTTTTACTGTTTATTAATACACTTAAAAAGATGAATGTGGAACGGGGGGAAGCTTACAGCGTGGCCGATGTATCATCATCTATCTGCTCACAGAAAGTGAAGAATAATGAAACTATTTTCAGCTTTAAAGCCACGCGTGAATAATTCGTCTGCTGCTGCAAAGTGCTGCAAAGCAAAAACTATTACGAGGTGGTTACATTTTCTAATCTTTCTGGAAAAGACAACCATAAATATACATATTTCTGCTCTTATCTCCAACGTCTCCTCTGATTCTCTTGCATGTCTCGTTTGCTTGTGTGTGGCTGCAGGGATCTTATTGATCCCCGCCTATCGATCCAGGTACTTTCTGATTTTTTGTTTGTAGTTTCCTCATCATTTGAAAACCCTCCTGCTGCCATGTCCTCTTTGTTGTTGACCCCCAGCAGAGTCACCGCAGCAACTTTCAGCATACTGAAATCTCTCTATGCAAACATCCAAACGAGATTAAAGACAGGTCGAAGCTTCATTTGAATCAGTCCTTTGAGTTCCATAAAAAATCAGCAGATGAGGAGGGCTGTGCAGGCGATGTGTGCTGCAGGCGACAGACGGGATCAATCGGCCTCGTTTGGGTATTCATGTGCTGTAGATTATTAGGCAGAAAGCTCGCCGTGTTTTTTTTATGAATTCACACGACTCCGATGAAATGTTCCCTCGAGCTGAATTCACAAACTACAACTTTTATGGACATTAAGTTTCAGGGATGGAGTGATTAAAAAGGCCTTCATGAAAATTAGTGCAGCAGTTACATGATCTGATTTTTTCATCTTTTAACACTCGAGTGTGATCGTGGTAATCCATCGGATGTGTGCGATATGATTGGACACGAAAAGATTTGATACACACTCACAAAATCAATCAATCATTATTTGTATAGCTCCAATTCATAGCAAGTGTTATCTTAGACACTTTACAAAAAGAGAATATGGGATAATATGCAGGAAGGATTTCTCCTTTGTATTCCTCTCGTTCCTGTTGTCCACACTTCCTCGAGGTCGGAGCAGGCCGTGCATGAAAAAGGACGGCGGTGGTTTTTGTCTGAAAGAAGTTTTAAATGCAGATGAGAGCAGGATTATATTTGATATATTACAGCCCTGCTCAGTGAACTGGAGTAACAGGGAGACCAAACAGTTTTTAAAGTAATTTAAACAATCATTTATTGAACTCACTGCAAAACAAAAAAGGATCTGCAGTCTGTAAATAAGCTGTGATTGCTATAGAGAATGTGTGAATGTGTGTGTGGTGAGAGAGAGAGAGAGAGAGAGAGAGAGAGAGAGAGAGAGAGAGAGAGAGAGAGAGAGAGAGAGAGAGAGAGAGAGAGAGAGAGAGAGAGAGAGAGAGAGTCTGAGGCCTAGTCCAGACGTAGGCCGGTAATTTAAAAAACGTTTTTCTGTGAGTTTTGGCCTTTCATACACAAACAGTTTGACGTCTGTTGACCCAGACCTGAGAAGCCAGTTTAAATACCGAGGCCCAGTCCGCCCAGGTGCATGAAATCAAAATCAACAGGCTCCGCCCCTTTCTTCCTGAGGGCAACCTTGGTGGGGTGGAGAGAGAGACAAGGCAGCAGGAGGAGCACTGATTGGCTCAGGGGTTGTCACACCTGTAATAGCGTTGGGTTTTGGGAATAAAAGCTGCAAAGGTAAACAGAAACATCAATTAATGAAAACAGTTTGATGCAGATGACCATACACCAACCGTGCACACACACACCCACACACACACGCACACACACACACGCACACACACGCACACACATACAGACACACACACACAGACAAAGATAAAGTAGCAGCCAAAGGCACAAGAGAAACGTAATGTTTAAGACCGCTCTTTAAATAACTGAAAGTTTCTACAGACCTCAGGTGAGCAGACAGTTTGTTCCACAGAGCTGCACCACAGAGGCTTTATGACCAGATTTAATTCTGATTGTAGGTAAATTCAGCAGACCTGCACCTGCTGACCTGAGGGATCTGATTGGTCGGTAGTCAGTGAACAGGTCAGAGGAGCCAAACCGTTGAATCCTTTGTAAACTAGACTAGACTAAACTGTGCGCTAATGAAGATTTTTCAGACTGATGTAGGGCCCTGAATAGACATGATGAGTGTTAAAGAGAAGTGAAGGACTGGTAGAAAGAAAACTAATTAGATTTGAAACGTCTTCACTGAAGGAGACCGAGCCTGATTTTGTTGCTTAATGAGGTTTATAAAAAGCGACTGCTGTTTTGTTCCGTTTAATCTGGCTGCTCTATTTACTGCAGCGATGTGAACTTGTTTTAATGTTGACTCCTTTTTTCTCTCTCTCTCTCCACACAGGCCTTCCCGTGTATATCCACCGGCATCTACGGTAAGCCTTATCTCTTTCTGTCGTTTCAGTGACCTTGTTGTTTTTTATAAATGTGGAGGTATATTGTTAAACTCTCAAAGTTAAAGAGTTGGGACATGGTATCATGTTTACATCTCTGGGTTGCATCACTTTTTATTTTAATACTTTAATTCCACGGCTCGTTAGGAGAACGGGTTGTAATTAAAAAAAGTACTCTTTATCTTTGACGAGGAGCACAATGAGATCACCTTACCCCGTTTTGCACAAAGACATAACCCCGGTATCAGGTGAAGGAAACGTCGACCCTGCCCGGTGTTTATTCTCCCTCTTGGGACCGGGGCCGAATATACAGCGAGACATTTCTGCAAAAGAGCTCGTGTGCTCGTTAGACCTGAACAAGGTCACATTGAAAAACATGCCAAACCTGTTGATGCACACGGCCTGCAGAGGTGAAGGGCTGTCATACGAAAAAAAATTAAAGCAAATTTAGAACATGACGCATTAGACCCCGTGTCCACCTAGCATTTTTTCTGGCTGTGCGCTCGGGAACGTTTGCGTTTGTGCACTAAGATGAAAAGCGCTGCACATCCTGTCTCCATGACAACAGTCTGTTGATAACGGCTGCTGTATGACCGACACTGCTCCGTTACTGATCTGATTATATTATATATTTGGAAAAGAGCGCCGGTGACGTCAACACCGACTTTCTGAAAAGTTGAAGATTTTCAACTTGAGCATTCGGAGCAGCCGCACAAAAAAGGCAGAGCGCTCAGAAGAAGAAAAAAACGCTGGGCGCTGCGCTTTTTCTCCAGGCATCCGCTTTCTGCTGCAAACGCTCTCTATTCATTGAAAACAAGAAGCTGGCGCTCAGAAAAAAACGTATCTTACTGTTCAATCATATTCAACCACCTCCTCGATACCATCGCCCCACAGACACAAAACATTTTCATGACAATAAAGAGCTTCAAACCAGCTTCATCTTGACGATAAGACTATCAAACTTTTTTTTTTTTATGTCTTGCAAGAAACACAAGTCTATGAACTCGATCGGGATCGAGTGCAGCTCTCTTTTTATTTGCAATATTACCTGCTGATGAGAACACCCGTTCAGAGCTCACAGACGCTCCTGGTACGCACTAATAGTTGCGAGCCAGCTTGGAGAGTTGCGGGTGTGTCTCTCGGCAAAAGCAGTGAGCTGCTGTCTGCAGAGAGTTTGAATCTCCTCCGCTGTTCTGGACATTACCGTCTTCATAAGAGTGCATGCAACGGTCAACAGCGCCCTCTGCTGGATCACTTTGCAAACTACTTCCGACCGCCTGATGCGCTGATAGACTATATTTTGAATTTGAACGGCTCATTACAGTTCAAATGTGAACTTCTCCTCCTGGTAATTGACAGCCATGAAAAGGTGTGATGTCATAGATTTTAAAAGCATGCACTGACCGGAGTTTTGACTTGAGCTTCATACATTTCTCGCTGCTTGAAGGAAATCATTATTTTGTCACCATCCTGACAAACTGTAAACAATATCTGTGACACACTGAATTCACACAAAGCCTCTGATAAGAATACTTGGTGCCAAATGTGTCAGAGTGAATTAACATGCTTATTTTCATTTGCTGTCACTAACAACAAGTCAGCAGAATCACCGTTTTACACAAGCAGTCAAAACGCTGGCACATTTATGAATGATTTAAAATTACCAAGACGGCCATTTCCCGTGCCGCAGAGGGGTTTGCATTGTTTAGATTAAGGCCTATATATGTGTGCAAATATAACTGTTACACATGATCAGGGATTTGTAATTGTTTGGACCGTCATCTCGTGAGAGTCGTTAGCTGCTCCGATCGCTCCCTATCATCACATAACTGTTAAGGAAATTAAGACACTTTAACAAGCGCACAGGTTGATCCCTCAGGTGAGAACACGGCTCCTATGTAGTGTATGGAAACAAGAGGAAGATAACGCCTCTGATGTAAAACTATTTAAAGAGTGGTCAGCTGCTTGCGGCCTCTCAATTAATCATGTGTGTGTTTTTATCTGTCATCAAGTCAAACCGCCGGCTTCATCGACAAAGATACAAAATGATCTTTAAAGAATTCAGAGCATTCTTTCTTTAGGTGTGTGTATGTGTCTGTGGTGTTTCCTTTGCTGAAGAAACTGCACTCTCTGGTCTGCTGATGCAAACCTCCTGACCCCCAACCCTCTTCCCCTCTGCAGGACAAACCATTGAAAAGTCAGTGATGGGACCAGTACTCTTTTGCAATTCTCAATTCATGTCCTGTAGAGGAAATTCCTGCAGCACATTAGCCTTTAAGTGATTCTATACATATGTAAGTAACTCATCAGTGTCCCCCATCCTGAAAAGAATAGACGGCTGCAATCCTCAACTAGTTAGTAATAATAATAATAATACATTGTATTTATAAGCGCCTTTCAAGACACACAAGGACACTGTACAACAATCAACATTTAAAAAACAACGATGGATAAAATCAGCATACAATAAAATAAATGAAATGTAGGACAGTGTGATTACAGTTAAAATGTTAGAGTGAGGAGGCGATCTTGAACAGATGGGTTTTGAGTCTGGATGTGAAGATTGGGAGAGAGTCAATATTGTTAGTCCAAAACTTGTTTGTGACTTAATAACAGCTTCAGATATTCAGTTTTGTGGCCGTTGTGACACGCTCTATACATGCATGTTGAGTTGTCCTCCCTTTAGGGGCGGCAGTAGCTCGGTCTGTAGGGACTTGGGGAAGTTGGTCTGGTAGCTGGAGAGATGTCAAGTCACTTCAAGAGTACTGCCGAGAAAGTGCCCTTGAGCAAGGCACTGAACTCCCTCTAGCTCTGGTGCGCTCCCTGTGTAGCAGCCTCACTCTGACATCTCTCCTCTAAAACATATCCACAGGATCCTGTTTGTGCATGTGTGTGTTTGTCTCTCCATCACAGAGTGGAAAACCAGAATTCCCAGAATTAAAACAACTTTCTGCAAATCTCTGCTGTCCAAAATGTAAAGTAAGATGATAAAAGTCTGATGGCTGTTACATGCATCAAAAATAACTTTACACAAATAAGCTTTTTATTTGTGTAATGGTCTTGTTTGCGTTTTTAGATACTAAAGTGCATCAACATTAAACTGGTGCTGTTTTATTACCCTGTAGGAACTCCTTACAGTAAGTTTCATTAACTCAAACAATGAGGAGAAAAAATATTGCAAAGAATTTATTTCCAAACACAAAAGTAAGTTTAATAAAAAACAACGGGCAGGTAATAAATAAATGCAGGACCATTGTGGTGACTCTGCTGCTTATTGCTGTTACATCGTGTGCTGCATTGCCTGTAGGAGCTCGTCGCTTGCACTCCACCGGCAGCTCCTCACTTCAAAGGGCGGGGGGGGGGGGGGCTGTGCAGAGCGTGGCACAGGGCAGAGAGGGGGGGGAATTAAACAGCCTGTTCAATAAATAAACAGCTTAGTGCTTCCCATAACTGCATCTGCAACAGAACAATGCGGCTGATTAGGGCTGAAGATCTTCACACAGCAGAGGGCAAACAGAGAGGGGACTTTCAAAAGGAAGCTGTAGTACAGCGGAGTGATTTTATTCTCTGAGCCCCCCCGAGTACGGCCATGTTCAGAGAGAGGCGCTGCTTGCTCGTCAGGCGTTTTGACATCTTCTGTACATTTGAGATAACCTTTAAGGTCGACTTCCATTTCAACGATGTAAACAAAAGCTTCTCAGTGTGAGAGGCACATCTTCCCCGTCGCTCTCTTTCTTTCTTTCTTTCTCTTCCTGTCGCTGCAGAACACACAAAGATACAGCCATAGTTTCACATGTACAGTACACCTTCCTGCAGCCAGGTGCTAAACTTGTTACAACGTGCTTGACCCATTTTCACTCTTGAATTGTAGCAAAACTAATTCTCACCCGCCAACGGTGTGACAGAGAGGAATCAGGAACAAGTTATCCGAGGCCTTTTGTGCTGGGAAAAACAGATTTGTCAGGGAAAGCTAATGCTAATTGACACTCTCTTTCACGCCTCCATATTCCATGAGACTCAGTCAGCGCTGACAGATGATGGCGGTGCAGGGAGGTTGGGGTGTAGCAGGGGGGTACCTTAGACGCTCGGAAAAGAAAAATGAGGGCTCACCGAGCGCTGACAGACCAATCCCTCAGTCCGGCCCATTAGCCACAACAGAATTTCTGCACGGATAGTGTGTCGGGAGGTACCACCCATAAACAAACTGGTGCCCACAGTGGGCCACAGGGTCACCCAGCATGATAGAGGTTATTAAGTGCTGCTCCAGTTTGCACATCAATCACATGGATGCGACCTGGCTTTAAATGGATTATTCCTTCCGAGGGGGGAAGACACCTTTCAATGTCTCACAAGATCAGTGCCAAAAGTCCAACTACCCAGACTTAGAGAGGTCACACTCTCTTTGTGTACCCCCCCCCCCCTCCCTCTGCTCCCATACATCCTTGTGTCTCTTGTAGTCCTTTTTTCTCCCTCACAAGTTATTTTACCAAAAGACTGTAGAAATAATGGACGGAGCAACACGTTGCATCAAGTGAAGCCAAAAGACTGACTGGCTGCAGGAGGAGGAGGCAGGTCATAACTCCGCCTCCTCCATATATATATATACAGGGTCAAAATATGCATCAAATTGTGGTTTTGTTATGATAGTTGGTTATTAATTGGGAGTTTTGAAGCCCAACGATGGCGGTCACCATATTGGAAAAGCCGTCTCACACCAACTTTTGGTCTATTAACACACAGCAGGCAAAGAGGTGAAGCCGAGGCGGGCCTTAAGCCTCCTGGCAAACAGCTAAATTACGCCCGTCTAAAGTCCTAAAGTCACGCCCCCTGATTATGCATAACTCAACCTTCATTAAATCAAAACTGATGAGTTTCCAAGCCGGCTGTAAACGTGTTTATTTCTGCTGTTAAAATAGACACTTTGATATGAGGTGTGTATGTGACTTCTAGGGCTTTTGCATCCAGCCTCTAGTGGACACATAGGGAACTGCAGTTTATTTATTATTATTACTATTTGTAGTAAGATTTACTGTTAGGCTTTTTGTGGCTTTATTGGAGAGATAGGACAGTGGGTAGAGTCTGAAATCAGAGAGAGAGAGAGAGAGAGAGGGGAATGACATGCGGGAGAGGAGCCACAGGTCGGATGTAAACCCAGGCTGCCCGCTTAGTCCCCGTACATGTAGCCCGCACACTAACCACTGAGCCACCAGCGCCCCAACTGAATGAATTCTAACAAAAAAGCCATTGAACTTTTCCTTACTGAACCCTGACTTTCTGCTTTAAATGACAAAATAATCTATTCTGCTGTGGACTTTGCCCACCTGTGAGATATTTGGTGTTTTAATAGAATAGAATAGAATAGAATAGAATTACTTTATTGATACATCAGAGGAGGTTGAGGCATGATGTCTATTATTGCTACATGTAGAGACACACAGGCAGACATACCTGTGAAGCAAAGCCACATACATGATGAGATGCCTTTCAGCTGTGCGGTTTAGGAGGCGGCTGATTGGATGAATCTTCACAATGTAAAAGCAAGGACATGAACATTTAGTCTACTTCTCACCTGACAGATGCCATTGTGCAAATGCAATTTATAACCCTATCAAAACAAAAATCACAGGCCGTCAACAGAGACATGCAGCCGCTCTCTGAGGACAGATATCTCCCTGTTTACTGCTCACCCTCCACCTTCAGCTCCCCCGTCTCTGTGACGGATCTGAGGACTGTCGACAGAGGACTTTTTAACCACTGACTGGTGGATGTAATCCACATGCGCTCTACTGGTCTGTACACGCTACCTTTCTACCACACTGTCCAGATCAAAGGTGTCAAGAAGCTAAGACATTTTCTCTCCAGCCAGCATCATGCAGTACGCTCTCTTCATCCCCGTCTGGGATTAGGAAGGTTGTGGAGACGTCCATGGCGCCCTTATCTCTCGGCGGTGATGTCTTGCTGTTAGCTTGCCAGGCGAGTCCCCCGCTTCTCTTTAAAAACCAGGGTTTACTACAGGGAGCTTAGCCCAGCTGGGTTTGGGAATTTCAAGGTGTATAGGAGCGCCGTGCGGTATCAGTGGGTAACAGAGTGTGTGCTCAGAGGGAGCAGGAGCTTCTTAGCCCATTTAACTGAGTCACACAGCGTGCATTGTACTCAACACTAGCCTTTTGCTTTTTCCATTTTCATGCATGAGAAGCCAAACAGAGAAAAAACACCTCCCACCCACAGGACAAAAGATTTAGGCCTTTGAGCATTAAACTTTTTGCATATCTCTAAAATGTTTTTTTTTTTTTGTAAAGTGAAATGTCGGGCGTTAATTTTAGCATGTAGGACAAAGCGTGGCATCACCTCTCTGGAACGTGTCCAAGGAAGGTCGTCATCTGTTGTGCCCTCCTTCTTCCTACCTCTTTTTTTTTCTGCCTGTCTTCCTCTCTCTCTTTTGCAACCCTCCCATCCCTCTTTGTCTCCGTCTCCTTCTGCGGGGCTGCAAAGTCGGTCATGGTCACAGCCCTGCCGCGTCCCACTGTCGGTGTGGAGAGGAGGAGCTGCAGGCCATTTGACACCCACGCTTTGGCGTCTGGAGTCCTGGGGGCGCTGTTCTGTCCTCCACCCCCGGGTCACCTCACCTCTCCTCTGGGCTCTGATAGGGTGACACCCCTCTTACCCCCCTCCTCCTCCTCCCCCTTTCCAGATGAACACACACAGGGCTGCTGCCCCCCAACTAGAGCAGCCTTCAACTGTGGTGCACTTAATGATTTCATTTATTTCCTCCTGCTGCCCAAACCCAATTCTACTAATCCACTTTATTTTATGTTCTGCTTAAAAGCGCCTTCACTCGTGCAGTGAAGAGAAAACTGAACAAAACAGAGGAGGAACCTGAGACCAGAGATCTGAATTCCAAAAATGTTGATTAGAAAATAAATAGAAAAAAGGTTGAAGCGTGAGCTGCACTGGGTTGATTTTTTTTTTTTAGAGGAATCAGGTGCTCTTCAAGGACAGGGGTCAACGGTCAAATGGCAAAAAATACGGTCTAAACTAAAAGTCAGAATAACTCTGATGCGGTATAAAAATCCTTTATTAACAGGGATGTGTCTACCCGTCTTTGTCAGGACATCAAATGATGTCGGTTTAACAGAATAGGCCCAGAAAACGTTTCTGACCGACTCAAAGGTCATGGCAAATAAAGAGAGAGACACAGAAATAAGACTTAATTCAACTGATTTATTTACAAAAATATGAATGAAATTGCAAAAGAGATGAAGTTTGGATGTCTGTAGAGTCAGTAGTGTGAGTGAGTGAGTGTGTGAAAAGTGTAGTGTGCAGGTGTCGGATGGAGAAGGGAGACAAAATAACCAAACGAGGCGCATGCAGAAAGTCTCTCTGAGCAGACTGAGGGGTTAGCTTTTATTTTATTTTGTTTTTATTTTATATATTTTTTAACTTTTTTATTTTTTTTATTTCAAGACAAGAGACAATTACAGCACAGGCCAGAAAAGGGGTATATTCATGTTTTACTTGAGTGTGTGTGTGTGTGTGTGTGTGTGTGTGTGTGTGTGTGTGGATGGAAAGGAGTGAGAAAAAGGAGGAAAAGAAATACAAAGTCACTACGAAACAAAAAAATGATAAAATAGATGAATAAATAAGTAATTTCATGTTATAGAAATGATAACAATATTCATCCAGAATTCATCGTCATTATTATTCTTATTATTCTTATTATTCTTATTATTATTCGTATAATTATTATTATTGTTATTATAATTATTATTATTATTATTATTATTATTATTATTATTATTATAATTATTATAATTATAATAATTATTATTATTATTATTATTGTTATTATTATTATTATTATTATAATTATTATTATTGTTATTATTATTATTATTATTATTATTATTATTATTATTGCCACCATCGTCATCACCACCATCAACAAAAAATTAGCGTTGTTAGGCGTTAGCTATAATGACTGTGAGCGTCGGGCCCAGCTGATCTCAGTCAGGTAGATTAGACAGCCACGCCTTATCCATCGTTAGGACGTGCAACACAAGAAGAGAGAAGGCACAACCTGACCTCACACTGACACCCTCGACCTGTTGACCCCAGTCAGCTTGGTGGGCGGCAGTAGCTCAGTCTGTAGGGACTTGGGTTGGGAATCGGAGGGTCACTGGTTCAAGTCCTGGCACGGACCAAGTCCGGAAATTGGTCTGGTAGCTGGAGAGGTGCCAGTCCACTTCCTGAGCACTGCCGAGGTACCCTTGAGCAAGGCACCTACCCCCCCCCCCCCCCACCAGCCCAGGAGCGCCCGCCGTGGGCAGCCCCCTCACTCTGAGACCTCTCCATTAGTGCATGTCCATAGGATCCTGTTTGTGCATGTGTGTGTATTTCGGCCTATGTTTGTGTAGCATGTTAACTAGACAGAGTGTAAAAACGAATTTCCCCTCGCGGGATCAAAAAAGTATAAATTATTGTTCAGTCCAGAGTCTGAACCTGGAGAAACAGCTTTTAGTCTCTGCGCTGCCTGGAACTGGAAGAAATCAGCGCTTCTTTGAAATGTGAACAGGTCTTAATGCACTACACAAATAATCTCTTTGGAGAACTATTTTATTCTCCTCTGGTATTATTCTATGTTCTCCTATTTATCTGAAGACTTCAGCCTCGTGTTTGTGTAACCGGCCTTTGTGTATGAAATGTGCGTTATAAATAAAAGTTGCCTTGACCTTCCTGGATCCACGCCAGACTGTATATATATATATATATATATATATATATATATTTGTATACTGTTCATATATCAGAACCACTTGAAGAAGAAGTGTGTATCTAAATATGTATAGGGTCTGAATCTGAAACAGATCAACATGGTGGTTTAATGTGTTCTCTTTGCTCCCGGGGTTTTTCTTTCTTTCTGCTGCAGACTTCCTTGTTCCCTTTCTGTTTTCCATTTTGAATATCTGCCGTGCATTCACAAGCACAACCACACACTTCAGCCTCGGGCTCTCTGCTGCTTTAAGGTAGAAAAAGCTCATAGAATAGAATTACTTTATTGATCCCAAACTGGGAAATTGTGGCGTTACAGCAGCAGGTTATCCAAACACACAATATTAGCAAATAAACACAATATAATATTAAATACAAAGCAAATAAGAACTAAAATATCAAAACTAAGAATGGGAATATATACAACCAGGATTTAACTAAGCATTACTAGTCTTAATTAAGAAAAGATTAAATACAGCATACTTTGCTGTAGATAAATGTAAATGTGCAAAAACAGAGTTTTAAATGGACGGTATTGACATGAATGAGCGCCCGCCGCGTCGACTCCTGAACTTGACTCACTACAGCTGATAGAAAGCCGAGCGAGGAACTATGGATGGTATTTTTCCCGCCTCGAGGTGGGGGGAGAAACTCCACTCTGTATTTCACAAAGGGTTCAGAGAGAATTTGTTTCTCAAAACCTGCGACACAGACCGAACACAAGACAAATACAAAGCCCTAAAATAACAGCAGCCTTGTTACGTTATAAGCTCAGTCAGGAGAAAAACAAAAGTGGTGTGGTGTGCAGTATGTCCCTGCAGCCTGCCCCGTGCAAACTAACAATGGGAATGATTCATAGCTCGGGCACCTGTCCACTTACACTCTTGCTGCTTCATGGTGCGATGCAAAGATTTTCTCACACAGCAGCTACACAAGTTAGTCCTGAAAGTTAACTTGAATTGTTTGCTCGTCCTTAAAGGAAAAAATCTACCTCAGAGCGCCGTACCACATCGTATTATTTACCCATGTTCCACTTTGCAGGATATTTCTGAACATGAACTTTACTTTTCCAGCCCTGCGCAGCGCTGAGACGCAGATTTGAAAGCTTTCATTATAAACTAAATAACTTTCTGGGTGCTTCCGACGCTTTTGCATCTCGCTGTTCCTTTTTTTTTTTATCCTCTGGTGGCACGTCGTATATAAAATCTATAAATGCAGCCTGATAAAGAGTCGCAGAGGGTCCTGAACATGAGTTCTTAAAGGTGTTTTACATACGAGAGAGAAGGGGGGGAGGGGGGGGGGCAGACTGTGTCTCCTGGTTGCATCAGAGATTAGAGCAGAGTCTCTTTTTCTTCATATTAACAAAGAGTCCTACACGCTGAAGATCATAGGAATGAAATATGTGAATTCTGTTTTAAGAGGAGCCTTCCCTTTGGCGGGACACGCTGACGTGCAGACATGCGATGAAAACGCACCTTTCATTTAAGAGGACATCAAACAGAGGACCTCTCTCTCTCTTTTGTGGTTTGATCATTCGCTCTAATTGTTGCTTGAAATGAGTCAAATGGATAAAATGATCAAAAGAGCAACAACAACAAAGAGACGATTCTCGGGTACAATGCAGTGATTTTTACTGATCGGAAGTCTCGTCTTTGTGGTCATTAATACTCTATGAAACAGACTGTAATAAATACAGATGCTGAGCTATGAGAGCAAACACAGCCAACAACAAGACGGATCATTTAAATATCAAGTTTCTGTGTATATAAACCTCATATCATGTCTTCAGAAACCTTTGAAAAACCTGATTTTGCTACCTGGAGAACTCTGAAAGAAAACAGGATTCTGGTTTCTGACAGCGGACGACTTCCTGCACAGGCGCCGCCTCAGCCGAGTGACACATCAGTAAAACAAACATGGCAGGGGTGACGGTTGCATCTTACTTCTGGATGAAGATTGATCTGATTTCTGTGCATCTGTAAAGAAAGACTTCAATATAATTGGAGGTTTAGGAGGGGAGAGAGCGTCATGCAATAAGACACTGTGGTCTCACTGTTTTCAGATTTCTAAACTGCGTTGTAAAAAATAAAGATCAGAGACGCCTGCACAAATAAGACGCAGTAATCAGAAACCAGGATACTTATGTTTATTATGTATATAATAATAATTATAATTATATAATAAAGTTTATTTATAAAGCACTTATCAAAACCAACGTCACAAAGTGCTTTACAGAAAAAAGAAAAATCCCAACAGTCAAATACACAAAAATAAAATCCTATTAAAAGCATGAAAAATAAAACAACAGTGCAGCAATCATCCAATGAACAGAGAAAAGAGAAACAACCGAGACAGAGATTGGTTAAAGTTAACAGTAAAACAAATAAAACATCCTGGATGAAACGAGGATTATAAGAAGGCCTTACGATAAAAATGTGTTTTTAAAAGTGATTTAAAAGAAGATACTCAGATATACAGGGATATGAATGACCAGGTTTCTCTGCGTGCATGTAAACAACACAAGATCCTGAATATAATCAAAACCTGGATACTCAGGTCCATTCACTGGAAGATGAATCTGACAATTAAAAGAAAGCCGGATGAGATTTTCACCAGAAACTATTGACCCGGCATGACCAGGACAAGACCAGCAAGAAGAAGAATTTAATCTTACTTCCTCGACCACAGACGTCACCAAGATCGACAAGAATCTAAAGCTCCTCCCAGAGGCTTTAACCAGCACTGTGACATCACTGGATCTTCCATGAAGGGAATATTTAACTCAGCTGTGCCCCCATCACTCTTCACACATGGCCCTCGTTCCAGCGTTAGCTCCACTCCGCCTGGTGATGAAGTAGAGGAACCTTCGGCAGAAATAACACTGCACCACCTGAGTCCTCATCAGCGTCCCTGCACTGCACACATCCCATCAGTGCGCCTCACTAAGACAAATCTCCCCGAGCCCGCCATATTCCCAGCATAGGAGAGAGAGAGAGAGAGAGAGAGACGAGGCGAGCAGTGCAGGGACCCTGGAGGGCCCACCATCACTGCGCCTGACGCCAGCTCTCCACCTCCTGACAGATTAGCTTTCACTGAGCCCTCCACACAGCAAATGGAGCAAAAGAGAATGAGGAGGGGGGGGGGGTGTAGAGAGGAGAAGATGTAGAAGTAAAACACTGAACTTTTTCATTTTGTGTGCACTTGAGCATATAAAAGACTCTGCTCACTCAATCCTCTCCTGGAGATCGTTTTTTTTTTTTTTTAACGCCTGTAGGTGTTTTTTTTTTTTTTTTTTGTCGACTGATCTTCCAAATCACTGCAACTCCCGTGAACAAGAGAAGCACAGGAAGTGATGATGGACGGTGTTTTATATCCTACATCAAATATGTGTTGAGTTGAAGTCATGAAGTGAAAAGGGATGGAGTCTCCCTCGTGTGAAAGACATTTCTTCTCCTCTTCCTTTGCGGCCTTATTAACACAAGGCGTAATAAAAAGAGGATAAAATTACTCAATATGTTTAATAAGATTCAGCGACGTCTCTTATTGCCTGCACACTGAATATCTCTGCAAACGTTTGTTGCTGTTGGAAACAGATCTCGATGTTAAAGCTGCTCTAAGAATTTTTGTTTTAAATGATAAAAACCATGTTGTAGTTTTTATCTCATCCTCTACAGTATCACACGTCAGGCTGCATGTTTATACTGAGCTGTAGACTAGGTGTGGTGATGCACATCCTCAACATCTACAGATGAATGATGAGAGTATTAAAGGTCTCATATCCTCCTCCTCTTCTTCAGTGTAAATAAGTCTCAGAGCTCCTCAAAACATGTGTGTGAAGTTTCTTGTTCTAAATCCACTCTGATCCTGTATTTGATCATGTCTATAAACCCCTCTATTTCAGCCCTGCTCAGAACAGGCTGTTTCTGTGTCTGTACCTTTAAATATGTAAATGAGCTGTGTCTGACCACGCCCCCTCTCTGGAAGGGCTCGGGTGTACTCGGTCTTTCTCGCTCCATGTCCTATTGTTTACGGTGAGAAGGCAGACTCAGAGGGCAGAACAAACACCTAGCTGTGGGAGTGTCACCCACCTGGGGGAGGGGCTACTGCCCTTTGTGATGTCATGAAGGGAAAATCTCCAAACAGCCTGTTTGAGCACACATTTTCTGAAAAGTGGAGCAGGCAGAAGACGGAGAGGATGGACTTTTCTCATCATTGGGGGGTTTGTAGACGGACTAGAGACACATGTTAGAGTTAGAGGAACATGGAGAAGTGGATTTTGCAGAACATGTGACCTTTATAGCTTTCAAAGAAGAAATACAAATGTGATCGGACTGAGCCTCAAGGAGTTGTGTACAGAAACATCGAGAAATGTATGAGCACATGCTCCAAACACAGGTTGAAAAATCGTTAAATTCAACCAGAATCCAGAGGTCACTCCCACCAGTGGTGTCAAATAGGTTGTTTGTCTGCAGAATCATGGACGAACGATTCTCCTGATACTCTCGATAGCTGGTGGAAGAATGTAGCATGGGGTCATGGATGAACCTATTTTTTTTGTAGTCTTGTAGTTTCAGAAATCTATCCGGACACATTTAGTGATTGCACTGACAGTTTTGCACATTACACATAACAAGACATCCGGCCTTGTTCCAGACATGCACTCTCAGAGCGCTCGTCTCGTCGGGTCTGTTTTTAGATTCAAACTCAGCTGAGCCGGGGCCGAGAGAGAGAGCACACAGGTAAGGAGATGTGGAGGTCTGATACTCTGAGGGAGACAAATGATGAGGCAGAGTTGCCGTTGCACTCGAAACTGCTGCTGTTGACCTTAAGCTGCTGACGCTGCTGTTGATCTGAGTCCTCCTGGCAGACCCCCACCCCCCCCCCCCCCCCACCCCCCTGCTGCACCGACCCCCTTTTATTCAAAACCCTCTTTGTGTCATCTGCTTTCAAAGACTGTTTACATCCATCGCTCTGCTTTCATGCTATCGCTTTCTCTGCTTCTCTGCAGCGCTCCTCTCCTCCTGCTATGATTAATAGGTACAGCTCTACAGATCAATAGAGCATTTGTAGAAACTCCACGTTGAATAGATTAAATGTACTCAATGCCATCCGCCCTCATGCCGGAGAGTCGCACTCTTATATGATTAATACCTGTTTTAAAGTTGAATAATAAATGTACTTCTCTTCATCTCCTCTAAAGTGAAAGAGTTCGAGCACAGCAGTGGGTCTTATGCTTGTTGTAATAATTAATTCATTTATGTCATTAATTCTCGTGCTTACTTCTGTGACACCTTTTCCTGTTGTGTCTGCTCTTCCTTAACAGCTGCTCCTATCTCAGCAGCTCTGTTTTTCTCAGCTTTGCTCGTCTTCTGCACATCTGTTTGCCTCAGTTACCCGACGTGTGAGTTGGGAGTGTCGGTACACCTGTTTTTTTAAAAAAAGGAAACATCAGCAGACAAAGTGATGTCGATGCAAAAGGTTAAGTGTGTTTTGGAAGACGTGTTTTGGAAGGAGTTAGGTTTGATTTTGGCGTTCTGGATTACGATGTGAGCACACTCCTCCTGGCTGTTCCCCGCTCACGGCTCAAGCTAAAGGGAGATCGGGCTTTTTCAGTAAAAGCCCCTAAACTGTGGAACAGCCTCCCTCATTCCATCAGGTCTGCACCCTCTGTCGACTCCTTTAAGTCCCGTCTCAACACATACTTTTATATTTTAGCATTTGAGTCCTCTGGTCCTGAATAGACCGTTTCTTTCAGGTTCCTTTGTTGCTTTCTTTATATATATATATATATATAAACCTACGGCCAAGGCAACAAAGGAGTGGCTTAAGAAGAAGCACATTGAGGTCATGGAGTGGCCTAGCCAGTCTCCAGACTTTTATCCTATAAGAAATTTGGGGAGGGGAGCTGAAACTTCGAGTTGCAAAGTGACAGCCTCGAAACCTTCAGGATTTGGAGAAGATCTGTAAAGAGGAGTGGACCAAAATCCCTCCTGAGATGTCTGCAAACCTGCTGACCAACTACAACAATCGTCTGACTTCTGTGCTTGACAACAAGGGTCACTCCACCAAGTACTAAGTCATGTTTTGCATTGGGATCAAATACTTATTTCCTTCGATCAAATGCAAATTAATTTATTGTTAATTTATTGTTCTGGCAGGCCGTCAACCAACGATCTCGAGGAGCCTAAGAGAGCTCAAGAGCTCCCAGGAAAGTAGGTGGTTAGTGACTGAGATTTACAGATACATGCAGTAATATGATGTACTGTATATGCACAGAGAGAGAGAGAGAGAGAGAGAGAAGGTCATGAGGATGTGGACGGACCGTGCACCGGCTGCAGCCTCTGCCTAACATAAAGACAGAGGAGAGGTCTGCGTTGTCACTGCCGGCCGGTATGCTCCTCACACCTTCACATCTCAGCTCCACACAGGAGCTTGAACAGGAGCTCAGACTTCGACCCTGCAGCTCTTCAACCCTCTTCTTCTCTCCTCGCTGTTACTCTGCCGCTCCTGTCAGGCGGAGAGAGAGAGGAGGGGGAGGAGAAGAAAAACAGAAACAAAGACAGAGACATCAACTTCAGTCGGGATGGATGAGAGAGGAAAAGCTACACACAGTACATCCTGGCTTTTTCTTTTGATTCACAGCGTTTACAGGATAGTTGTTGAGAGGCTTTGACAGCCGGCGATGTGATGTGAGTGAGCGATGAAAGAAATCAGGAAATGTAAGGCGGCCCTCTCTTTGTGGCCTTTTATTTTCCCTCTGAGGGCGGAAAAGGTCGTTACAGTACTTGTAAGCCTGTTCCGTAGGTCATAGAGTGTTATAGCCGTGGCATTGACCCGGGGAAAAAAGAAAAATATTTGAGAGAGTGACCCGTGCAATAACAAACTGGTTACAACTGTGGCATGGCCCTTGTATCAGTTGATGTGGGTTGAAATTGAGGTTGCGACCTCTGTCGTTAGAGGGAGACGGTCCCTGCGGTCCCTCATGGGGGGGGCGAGGGGTTACAACATGAAACAGTAACTCGCTTTAAATCCTCGGCCAGGTCGCTCAGGATGAAAACAAAATGTAATGAGTTTATTTGTCTTCTTGTCTTAACTTTGCACAAGGGCAGACGGAGGTAAAGGTTTGGATTGTGTTTTTGTAAGTGGGGTTGTATGAGGTCTTCTTTTAGTGGTCCCCTTTTGGAAAATCTGGTCAGAGTACTCACTGATGCTAAGCTATGTAGCGCTGTGGACGGTCTGAAGGTAACACTCTTTGATGAGTACCTCGTTCAACCTGATAAAACAATAAACAGTCTCTTTCGTTTTATATTTGCACATCAACTACACGCCATCCGAGATGTGAACAGAAGCTTCAGAGTAAATTGCTTCAAGTTCAGTGAAAACCCCACAAGGCCAAACTTGAGTATAATTACTTTGAAATGAAGACAACTGAATCACTACTCAGTGACAGAGCAGCACTTTTAGTAATGGCACAGATACTCCTCAGCTGGAGTACGGCCGGCCCCCGAAGCCTTTTATAGTCATCGACTCACTCCAAGTGATACGTTTCTACAAGTTCTCTGAAGTGGCAGCGAATTATCTCGAGAGTCTCTCCTCACCTGAACCTTATCAGCTCTTAATGCTGATCTGTGTGTTTGGGATCTATATGTTGCATTGACTCATCTCGATTCTGTTCATTCAGGATCAGAGCAATGCAGCGCTCTCCAGGAACGACTTCAAGTTTGATGCATATTAAACATAGGTGCAATCAGCAGGGGTGAATTCAAACAATCAGCAGCAGAGGTGGACTCTCAGACTGCAGATTGTTCTACAGACTCGAGGCCACAGTTCTTAAAAGCTGCAATGTGGTTGAGTTTCTTGGGATGACTAGGACGCCTGCTACATTTGGATGATTTGCTTGATATGAATCTGGATTCTGCGTAAAAATGCCCAATCTGTTGGAGCCAATTTGAGTTTCTGAAGCGTTCTGGTTTCTGTGTGAAATGTTGGGAGTATCATCTGACTTTTGTTTTGTTTATGTGAAAACTGTCAAACGAGGAGAAACCCATCAGCTGTAATGTCCTCCTGAAACAGACTATCATCCAAAGACGACTTCATGTCTTAAAACAAATGTCTGTAGACAAGTGCTGCAAAAATCCCCTCTTAGATTCACCTGCACAAAACACTTGGAGAAGCTAAAGCTAGCTCCGTTCCTTTAGCTGTTAGAGAGACAGCGGACTGGATGCCCCATCAAGCTAACATGTTTGAAGTGTAAGACTATTGGAACAACATAATCACAAAACCACACGACCACCAAGACTCACTGCATCACACCACTTAGTTTATGATCCATAACCACTTCCTGTGTCTGTGCTTAACTTCCTGCCCTAACCTTCCATCTGCCAGAAGGGCCTTACTTTATTTCAAAATAAAAGCACACAGCAAGTACTTTCAGCTTAAGACAGTAGACAAATTCAAAATAAGAGCAGAACTGTTTTTATTCTTCTTTTATTCTTTATTATTTATTCTTCAAACGTGATTGAAATGCGATTAATCGCGATTAAAAACGATGAAGTACAACTGTTTGCCTCTTAGCTGCATTTTTTCTAACAATCGATGAAAGCAGCTGTTTTTTGTAAAGTCTTAATGCAATTAACCCTCTGAAGAAAAAACATGAATTAACTCTATTTCAGCTGGCAATGACTAAGAGCCTGATAACAGAGGCAGATATGTGATTTGAAGTTTTTACGAGCACTTTGAACACACCAAACATCTGTATGTGTTTGTTTTCTAATCACTATTCATCCTGCGTCACACGTTGACAGCAGGGCTTCAGACAGACGGTCTCACACACCTGAGACGAGTCACTCCTGTTGTGTACAATGATTCAGGACAAACACTGTTACCTGTGGAGGTATCTGCTTCTGTCTCCTTTTTCTGCATCAGCATGTTGGATCAAACTCGTATTGACACTTCTTTTCTTTCTCTCTTAGGCTTTCCCAACGAGCCTGCAGCTGAAATCGCTCTGAGCACAGTGAAGAGCTGGATAGAGGAGAATCCTGATAAGGTAGGACAAGTCCGCTTAAAAACATATTCAAAACAAATCGCTGCCAATCTGAAGCCGGGCCGTCAGTTTGTGACAGGCGCTGTCTGTTCCGCTCTCGTGTTGGTTTTGAGCGGAGGTTATTGGATCTTTCACAGAAACACTAATTCTCATGTTTCTCTGCATCAAACATCGTATCCACCTTCCCGCTTGGTCGACCATTCAGCCTGTGGTCTGCGTGCATATCAAATTAAAAGCCAGTCTGAGACTAATCAGGCCGTAAATGGGCTGTTGGCTGTTTAATTGGTCTATGCTGAGGAGAGCTGTTAAAGCCAGGAGAACGTAAACACATTAGATGGAATAATGTGAAATGTATTTTCACATTAGATGACTTGTAATTGGGCCGTCAAAGGACTGAAGCAGACTGGAAATACTCTCCCGCTCATGCTCGGATCATTGCTAACACCACGGTGGCTGAACACTTACAGGACATAAGGACAGCGCAGAGCACGAGGGGGGGAATAATCTGTGAAACAGATCACCATGTTCAGTTTTAAGTTGTTAGATAAGAAGCAGAATCATCGTTTGAAATTCTGCTTAAACAACCGGCTCACTAAACTTGATCCCGTACTTATCCATGGCCATCCACTTGGAGGACTATAGTCTCTGTACATTGTTCAAGGGGGCAGAACAAGCCTGTGTCTGTCACTCTTGTTGTTTGTGGTGCTTTTGCGCATGCGTCGGCGTCTTCGCTCACTGGAGGGAAGCGCTGCCAAAACCTTTTTACTTTTTATCAAGTTTGAACTACTTCCTCGGTCATACTTGTGTGAATTCTGGCTGGTTTTAAGTATTTATTCAACATAGATAAAGTTTTTAGCTTTTGGGTGTTTGGATATTACTGTGTGGTAATCACTGAAGCCTGCCACTGGAAGACTGCTGCTAGCTTAAACTGTCTGTAACATCTGGAGCTAGCCATGTCTGTGTGTACAAACTGCGAACATCAGTACTCACAGTTAAAGGACGATATCCAACGCCTTAAGTCCGAACTTCTGATTGAAGGCTTTATTTCCGTGGCTGCTGCACAGTCAAAACACATATCTTATATGAGGTCCTCGAGCCTGACGGTCCGATCGCCATCCGCACCATCCTCGCCATCCTCGCCGGCATCAAAGCTGATGTCTGGTGTTGAAAGTTGACCTATTCTGTTGATCCCCTTTTTAAATCGCACATGTAGTGTTACAACGCTGGATGCCCAAACTAAACGTGGCCAACGTTTCAGATCATGAGGTAAACGCATGTCGGAGTAATCCCAGGATGAGTCAGCAGAGGGCGCTAAACTGCTTGTTCTGTAAATCACGCCATAGTACGAAATGAAACCAAGAATTTCACCAGACGGCTTCAAGCCTCTACATAAGCCGCTGAAACCTCTCACATAGACTCTCTTCTCCCAGCACCGGAGAGCCGCCCTCCCCTGGCAGCCCTGCAGCATTCTGCCCCACCTGAAGGCCAATCAGAAGCGAGTGGGCACGTTGGGGAGGGGGGTCCTTAAAGAGACAGTAGCTGAAATTAACCGTTTCATGCAGAGGCTGAAATGAGAGATTTTACTGACGCCAGAATCAGATTAATAAGGAGATTTTACTGCTCTGAAGGTTTCACAGACTGACGACATGAAAGGTGAACATGAGGTCTTTAAATGATCAAAAATAATAACCTGTTGTTATCACCGTCTACTACTACTGCGGGCTGCTTACAGAACTATTCTATGAAAGCAATATCAGGACACCATGAACTCATCATTGCTTGTTAAAGCACAAAGCGTGCAGAATTTACAAACACCTGCTAAGTACAACAGCGACCCCTGTTAATGTGAAATGGCTTAAACAAGCGATTCAAAGTTCTGATTTAAAGGCTTCAGCATCATCTGCGTTATTATGTGTGACGTGCATTAGGTCCTCGTTGTGCTTCCATTAAAACTCTGCGATGATAGAAAGGTGTCCAGCTGTCAGGAGGCTGTAAAAGCTCTACTGAACATTTGTCAGTGTGTGAGTCAGTCGGGGTCATCTCTGTTTACTGTGTATACCTGTCACCTGTGGATGGAGGTGTGTTATAAAGCTCGCAGCTCGACGCGATACAGCATCCCCTTGGCTGGGGGGTTATGGATGTGAGCAGGCGGCCAAATGATCTGGAGCTGCTGGATTACTTTGCTGTAGATGTGCCGGCTGGATTGTTTTCTGCCTGATGATTGCTGTTACATGTACTTTGGGAATCCATCAAGGCAGGTTTTATATAGCTCATCGCCGACGGTAAATAACAAGCTAATGTGCTCAGCTGACTTTTGTGATCGTGTTGCTCCTCTTCCAGGATTGTGTGTAGAGGCTGCTCTGTGGCACATGAGGACATTTTGGTGATGCATTGACTGATAGCTTCCTCCTGGTGTGGGTACATCAAGCGGGAAATATTACAATTCATGGAGAGGGTGTGTAGACGTCTGCAGAGGCTTCCCCTGAACACTGCTCTGGCAAAGCTCCACGATCACGCCGAGGATCCCCTAACTCTAACTAGACCAAGATTGAGTAAGCTTTTAACAAGATCAGAGAGAATAAAGTGAAACATTTTTACCCAGGAGCACAGCCTCACGTTGGAGAGGTTTTTTAATCAAACCACACAGAACAACATGTTCTGAAGCTGGAGGTCCTCCCCTCTCGTTTTCTGTTCTTTTCAAAGCTGCTCGGAGCGAAATCTTCTTTTTGTTAAAGCATTTATGTCGGTTTAGTTTTTGTTACACAGAAAAATTAAAGTAAAGATTTGATGCAATTTTTTTATAATGTGAAGAGAAAGCCTCTCCTTTGAGCTGTGTGAGCACTTTGTTGAATATTAGATGTCAAGATGAACGCCTGCCGATGTGTCCGATGTTATTAGAAACACAATCCATCACTGCAGCGTTTACTCAACAAGCTGCAGCCGGAATCACCTGATTGATCGCTGCCACGATTCTGAGTCAACTCATGAGAACATTAGGAGCATAGAAGAGTCTAGTGCATGTTTCATATTGTGTTAAAACAAGAAAAAAAAGCAGTAAACTTTAACGACGAATGTGAGGGAACCCAACATGATCCTACGGAGGCCCTGAAGTTAAAAAATGTAAAAAATTACAAATCTTGTAAATACAAATTCATATCTTATTTGCACAAATTATCGTCCTGTGCACAGAAACGATGTTGTGCACTAGTTAGTCAAGACGTTATGAATGAATGCTTTGATTGCACCGAGCAGGTTTCATTCATTCAGTCGTCTTAAAAGGCAGACACAAAGAAATCCGATGTTTCATTCTGTCACACTGAAAAGCTCACTAAACTTCTGCATTGCCAGCGGAGCTCTCGCTGCAGATTGCACCCGCAGCTTTCCCAGAGATACAGCCAGAATAAAAGGTTTGAATCCCAGTTCATCATGCAATGGAACAATGGGGACGAGATTGCTCTGCGCGCTCACCTCCAGCTCTGCGGCGCTCCGCTCCAAGGCGCCCTGTGTTGTGGTGCGTCCGCAGAGACGAGTCATTTCAGGGCCGTGATAAGGGGCTCTGCTCTGGGGGAGATACTGCGCTATTGTGGCTGAATTTCAGTACAATGGACTGGCGGAGGATGTAACACACTGGGGTGGCAGAGTAGAGGCCTCAGACCCCCTCCACCACCACCATCCCCCTCCACGGACACAAACACTGTGACTAGACAGCATTGTGTGTGTCTCTGTTTACCACTGTGAAGGAAAGAAAACTAATGATGTGAACTCAAACATACTGACATACTTATTTCTACTTTCCTGCACATGTCATACACAGATATTCGTAGACTTTTACCTCCACTGTACTGATTTTAAAAACTTTATTTCCTGCTGATACATTCAGATACATAACAATGAATATTATGTATTTTTATAGGTAAAACTAAGACTCTATTGAGCCCTTGGGAAATTCCTAAAACTACAGCAGAACATAAAATGAAAAATAAAAGCTCTAACTTTACCAGCTACAAAATTAAAGTTCCTGCAAAAAGACTACTCTAACTTTTTGGATTGTACTTGAGCTGCAGACCAATCTTTTTATCGATGGAGAAACATAATCTCATTTTGATTTATTGTATTTGGGCTATTTTTAGCTTTAAAGGTCCAATCAGTGAGATGTGTAGAGAGTGAAATGATAAAGGTATCTTACTATCTGATCATTAAGGAAACATGTTGAAGTGCTGGCTTCTCTGACAACAATGCAGCAGCCAGTATGTCCTCCTTCTAACTTTAGATTCTGCTCCTGAATGCTCTGGATTTGTTTGGACCAGAGAAGGTAGGCGCTTTTAAGGAGACCCCCCCACACAGCCGTTTTGGACGCCCCTCGGTTTGCCAGATATGAGAGCAGTTATCAGGTCAACAGGTGTTGCAGCGATGGAAGCGGGTCAAGAGAAGTGGTTCAGATAGAAGTGATTGTACCCGACCTAAAAAGCCTCTGCATGTTTCTAATAAGCTCCACGAGCAGAAACGTGCTCAAACTAGGATCAATATTGGAGATGCTTTTGAAAAATGGAGAGAGGTTAGAACACAGAAAGGTTTACAGACCCATGCAGAGCTGGATAAACACTGAAGCTTCAGAGTCCACCACATGGTGACCTGAGTGAGCATCGACTCTAGAGAGGAGGGGGGGGGGAGACAGCTCTCTACAATGTTTAGAATTTGGACTGCAGTACCCATTTTAAACACTAGTAGTCAGAGTTACATATTACTCCTTTAAAAGTCAAAAATGTGTCGTTCCAGCTTCTTAAATATAAAGTATTATCACTTTTCTATCATGTAAATGAAACGTCTTGGGATTTGAGGTTTTCATTTTCCAAATAAGCAACTTTAAGATGCGACTCTGAGCTTTGTTTAAGTTCTGTCTTAAATTATGATGCAGAAGATTGATCAATCAACATGTCAACAACCTAAAGAGTTCGTAATATAAATACAATTGTTGCCTTTAACTTTTATTTTATACATCGTTCATGACTTTTAGTTGTAAGAGAGTAATTCTAAACTGCAGAATTTCTTCTTCTCCTCCTCGGTGAAACATGGTAGTACTCCTTCATCCACTTGTTATCCAAAAGAAACACTTCATCCAGGTGCTTGTAGTCACTCACAGCAGGTTTCTACTGATTGGTGCAGGAGTGTCAGCGGTCCGAGAACACTGTTAGATGACTTTGTGTACATGCAGTGTGTGTGTGTGTGTGTGTGTGTGTGTGTGTGTGTGTGTGTGTGTGTGTGTGTGTGTGTGTGTGTGTGTGTGTGTGTGTGTGTTGGGGAAAGTCCTGAAAAAGAGAGAGAGCTCACTACGTGATTGATTAGCAGCGAGTTTATCTCACAGGCCAGCACACAGCCGCCCTGATGCACTCAGCAGCACACAAAGGTTCTCGATGGCAGCAGGAAATTCACTCTTAAAAGCAGAAAGACTTCCATTGTGGAGAAATAAATAGCCCGGCCGTGGTCAGAGGGAGCAGATCCTTTAATCTAGAGAGACTCGGGTGCAGGAACGATCCTTCAGATCACAATAGATGAAAGAAGCGGGCAGTTCATCCACAAGAATTAATGAATACAATATGTGTGTATGTGTAAACAACAGAGCATCGGACTTTCATCTTTTCAACATAGCATGAGCAGATTCAGTCTGTGTTTAGAGCGTGCATTAACATCTATCCTGAGTGACCTGATAACAAGAGAATAGCCTTAAAGCAACATTATGCAGGTTTGGTGCGCTCCAACCAGAGGACTGTATGTGCAGAACTGAACTGTTGTAAAACACTCATAGCGCTGTTAGCCTCCCCTCATAGGCGACTTTTGTGAATGTAAAAAACAGACTGACTGTTATACAGATTTTGCACAAATATGACTGATAGCTTCTTCAGCTAATAGTTTGCTAACTGTTAGCATGTGGAGTATGTGTATGTGTATCAACTGTTAGCATGATGTCTGTAAGCTGTGGCCACATGGCGACTTTGGAGGGGCTAATTTATTACATGCTAGTTGAGATTCATTTGTAAGTTTCCAAACTTATAAAGCTAACTTGAAGATGGACGAGGAAGGAGACGACTTTTTGGTGTCTGATGGATTTATTGATTTTTCTGTTTGCAAACCTGAGACATAACTCGGGTGAGACGACTTTCAGCAGCCGGTAAAGCTGCTAAACATGAGACAACGATGACACCGCTAACGCTACAGGCTAACCTATGAACACTGTGCCGTCAGGTTGATGTTTCCCTTTAGCCATGAGACAGATCATGATATCTACTTGCTGGGCAGCAGTATTACCAGTTTGCAGCCATGCATATGTTCTATATCAGCGTTTTAAACATTACTGCTGTTTTGTGGCTGAAGGATGTCGTACTCACTTTTCGCAAGATGACCTTTGCCCTCTGCCAAAGTTACATACAAAACACACAAAGAGGGCGCTCTGTGGACATAGAGGAAGTCAATGTAGTATCACATCGACTTTCAAACTACTTTGTTAAAGGCTTTATATGTGATTTTTTTGATCCAGCAGATGTCGCCCTTGAGCACCAGCATGAAACCAAAACAACTCGCGCTGCATTGTTGTGTTAGCATGCTAATGCTAGCGATCTTTATTCTGCTCGTATCTTCACACTGCATGTAAATTTACCTGAAATGAGCGTGATCTAGAAACATAGTTAAGCAGTGAGTACAGTATGTTATTGTCACGAGGGGAGGAGTCAGCCGGCCGTCCCGGCGATGTAAACAAAGTGAAGATAGGACTCTGAAAACTCTGAAAACATCACAGACAGTGGGACTCGGGTGTTACACCCATTGTAGACAGTCATGACTCTCAGAGTTATTTTCAGAGGATACACTTGATTTATATATTTAAGTGTGAAAAATCACATATAAAGACTTTAAGTACAAACTGTTCCTTTAATGCAAGATGGGAATAAACCTCAATGCACCCTGAGGACGGATTGAGATCAGGCAGGTCAGACCACATTCAGAGGTAGTCTGGCACGCTTCTATCCAGATTGGTTTGGTAGTTGAAACGTGCACGCATCCTGTGCAGGGACCAAACCCTCAACGAGCTGAACCATGCTGACTCCTGGTGGGTGTTAACGATGACGCCTTCGGTCTTTTCAAACCGGCCGGCGCTATACTTTGCATGTGATGCAGTGACGTCAGAGTACTCAAAGGAAAACGCATTGTTAATGCAATGTTGATGTGCCATCCACCTGTTTTCTGATTACCCAGTATGGATGTTAATGCTCAGACACTTCCACCAGTCCACCATATGGAGATAACCAGTTTCCTCCTGTTCACGGCACACTCATCTGTCTTTGCTTTATTCCTCATTTTCAGATCTAATTTGGTTTAATTCAGGTTTACATGGATTTAATCTGCGGATGAAAAATGCAGTCTGACACTTTATTTGGCTGCCACGGATTGCGCTCTGGATGGCCAAGCTTTTTAATGAAGCTTTAGCGAGCCGCAGTCTGAACACTGGAGACAGATTGTGAGTGTGTAATCAGCTCGGGCTGCGTTTGTGCTGCTCAGGACAGAAGTGATGTGTTAGAGATTTCACCTTTCAGCATCACTCCGCTTTGGGTTTCAGTATTAAGTGCTCCACTGTGCCAACGATTGCTCCCCAAACAGGTGTTTACCTCGCCTCTCCCCGCTCGCCGAATGATCTGTTTACCTTAGTCACATTTGTCATTTAAGACTCCTGATAATAAATTCCATCTCGAGCTCAGGGCTGCAGACTTAACAACGATTTGTGACAAATGTCAAGTGCCTATTAGGAATGTATGCAGCATGGTGTATGGTTTTGTGTGATTGTGTTTCTCTTTGTGAATGGGTGTCACTTCAGCCGGCTGTCTGGCGTTTTGGCAGATGGAGCTATAATACGACAACATTGACGCATTCATTGTCATTCAGCTGAATAAGATGGATGGTTGCCATTATCAGGGCCTACATTGTGCGGTTCACCTTTACCAAAAGTGAATTAGATTTACGAGTATTGTGGCTGGCTTTACCTAACAGGCATGGTAAACCACATACATACATATGTGCTCCCTGTGTTTTTACATGTGGTTAAAATGATGATGAATGGCCTCAGAACAAAAAACACAACACAGAGTCAAATACCATCTTTATTTTTAGTCCAGTCTCTTCTCCTTCAGACTCATCCAGACTGTATTTCCAGAAGGTTTCTCTCATGTGTCTTTCTAAGAAGCTTAGGCAGGAGAGTACATTTTATATTTGGTATCAACCCTGATTAATGTGGCGGCTGTGGCTCAGTGGTAGAGTCGGTCGTCTTTCAACTGGAAGGTCGAGTCCTTAGCTCCTGCAGCCACATGTTATCTGATGTTATGGAATTATATTTGTGCCTAAAAAATCAAACAAAACTTCTTAAATTGCAAACAAAAAATAAGACTTTGAGAGAGATACAATCTCACTGAAGCAAAAAAAGAAAAAGACTTTAAAATATTTGTGTAATTGTGTAAATAATCTTTTTTTATCATCGGTCCTTTTGTTTACAGTTCCCTCTTTTTCTTTCTCACTGATCTGACTTTTTGCTTGTGATTCTGTCACAAACCTCTCGAGTGGGCGGGCTTTTTGAGGAATGCGTCCCCATTGGCTAATGAGTTTTTGAGTGACAGCTCAATGCCCCGGACATTCCAAGAAGTCTTTTTACTGACAGACCTTGGCGGTCTGCATGAGAAGTGAAACTTATCACACATGAGTGGAGTTTAATAATGGAGACATTAAAAAGAGGTTAAACGGACCATCGGCCATTTAAACAGACTGTTTCACGTCGTCGTCTTTGTCGTGTGAATGTGTATGAATGGATGAGTTCAGACTGATGGTCACTTTACACAGCAGCCTCTACCATCAGTGTGTGAATGTGTAGGGTTGACCTTTGGCTGCAGGGGATCAAACCCTCGACCTTTCGTTTGAGAGTCGACCTACTCTACCACAGCCGCCCCTGTGAAAACTTACATTTTGGAGACAGTGGATGGCCCGCTGTCTTTGAAGATTGTGTCATGAAAGATGTCAAGTTTGTGAAGCATTGCAGCAGATTATTTGTGTTTTGTGTTTGGCATGTTGTCGCCGATGTGTTTCTTGTTTGTAACGTTGCAACAGAGCGGTGACAGAATGTATTTTTCTCTAAAGAGGCGCGGGTGCCTGCCCTGGTCCTGCTTTGTTTCCTCTTACAGTCTTTTATTCTGTCATCTGGAAATGTCAGATCAAACCTTTTTCATCCCCTCATGAACTCTTATTAGCTAAAGAGAATAAACAGAATATTCTCCGCCGAGAAAAGCAAACGATCGGCTTCATCCTCGTTTGTGAGAGAGGATTTCTGTGTGAGGGAGCGAGCTCAATCAAAGCGTTCAGATAAACACAGAAAACACTGAAGCATCCGCAGCTCGTGATAAACTTTTCTTTATCTCTGACAGCACGAGCGTCTTCATATTAAACTGCTTCTTCCCCTCCGCAGATAACATGCTGAAAGTTTAGCACTAATGAAAACCCCCCCCCCGACCTTCCTGTTGAGAGACGGCCGACTTTACCGCTGAGCCACAGCCCCTGTCGTGGGCTTGGAGCAGCTTGTACTCAGAAAAACAAAAATAATGACACAGTGACATAAAAAGGAGATTCAAATGTTAAGCAGGCTGATAAATAAATAAACTGAAACAATAGGAAGTGCAGCGTTCATAAAAGGATCAAAAGAGCGGTTTGTAATGTTAACTCGGGGTGGATGAACGACTTAAAATAAAGACATCCTGATGGCGGCAGAGAGAATCAAAGACGTCCAGAAGAAGGTGAAATAGTCGCAGCCATCTCTGCAAGATCATCACACGGAGAGAAACAGAAAATATCCACATTTTAAAAGCTTGGATTGTAGATATGTCAAAACATTTTATTATCTTCACATAAGTTAAAATCAGTTTTTACCCAGACCATCTTCCTCTCCTCTGTTGTGTCAAAACTGATACGACTAGTGACAGAAAACTATACAAATCATTCTCTAATGTTTCTGAAAAATGACCACTTTCATAACCATTCACAGCGAGGACAGTAAACCGCCATGTTTCAGCTCAGCTCGGAGCGATGAGAGAATCCCTCTTGTTGGAGAACAGTGAGTTCAGAAAGCTCCTGGAAGCTGAAGCAAACACTCAGCGGGGCGTAGCTTCAGCCCTCTTGTTGCTGCATTACCCTGTCATGGTGTTTTTATTGTCTAGTACCCGCTGAAAAGACTTTTGCCAAGAGTCGCATCTGCTGCCGGAGAGGCACCAATTTGCTGCACGCTCCCCCCCCCCCGCCAGGACGCTGATGTGCCGCTGATGGTTTGTGCAACTGGCAGCGTGTTCAAAGCCAGCAGTGATCTTTTGAAGTCGGCGTCTCGCCCCCCTCCTCTTTTCAATGGTTGGCTGTGACTGGGAGCATCGGGGAGATACGGCCTGATGAAGAGCTGAGAGCATGACTAAAGTCTGGAGTCGTTTGCTCTCTCCACTGTCTCTCTCTCTCTCTCTCTCTCTCTCTCTCTCTCTCTCCCTCTCTCTCTCTCTCTCTCTCTCTCTCTCTCTCTCTCTGTCTCTGTCTCTGTCTCTCTCTCTCTCTCTCTCTCTCTCTCTCTCTCTCCCTCTCTCTCTCTCTCTCTCTCTCTCTCTCTCTCTCTCTCTCGTGTGGATGAAGACACTGCGGTCTGACCTGCGCCCCCTCTTCTCAGCCTCGCCGTCAAAACACAACGCAGATTTGACTCAAGAGAAGATTGAGAGAAGATTGAGCATGCCCTGTTAGTTTCCTCTGTCAGAGAATTACTTTTTTTTTTGGCTCCAGTGCTAATGCACGCCATGTCGTCTAATACATTAGCGGCGGCCATTTGGCCCAGAGGCGGCAGGATGAGGCGGATTTTATGGCTTTTATGATCTGAGGATTTTTATTATCTGGCTCACTCTGGATAATGTGGTGTGTGCTCTTTGAATCCTCTGACCTCAGGTTGGTGTAGTTGAACACTACCAGTTTAAATAGATTAGACATGATATGGATCCAGTTTCTGAATCCACACTGTGACAAAGTTAATCCTTAATTGTTCAAACTTTCAGCACTTTGTGTTATCTGCAGAGGGGAAGAAGCAGTTTAATATGAAGACGCTCGTGCTGTCAAAGATAAAGAAGTTTACAGAAGTTTATCACGAGCTGCGGATGCTTCAGTGTTTTCTGTGTTTATCTGAACACTTTGATTGAGCTCGCTCCCTCACACAGAAATCCTCTCTCACAAACGAGGATGAAGCCGATCGTTTGCTTTTCTCTGTAACTGCAGGACGAGCTCGTTAGTCTCTGATGGGAGGAGTCTCTGTGTGAGGGCGTGTGAAGACTTTATGAGAGACTTCAAATAAACAAAGATTTGATCGTTTCTGATCTGACTTTTTGTTTCAGATTACGTGATGGATCACTCTAGTTAAGAGAAACAGAAGGATGGAGACGGATAACTTTCTCAGCAGCACTTTACTGTCATCCACATCGATTCTGCTACACAACAACAACACTTAGTTACTCATCACATGTCCCATCGTTAGCCAATCAGAGATTAGGATGATTAAACAAAGGTAGATTCAATATCATTTGGTCACAGTTACTAGGTGCTACTGCAAACATTAAAACATGTAAATATATCAAAATTAACTTTGTAAACTCAAATATATAAATACTTTAATGTATAAATGTTAACTTGTTTTTAACTTAAACTTAAATACATGAATTAACTCAAATATATGAATTTACTTCACTTTTAAATCTTACACATGCAAGAAACATCAATGACAACAGGACAAAGGAAACTGTCCTCTTTATTATAACATGCAGGAGTCAACATGCAAATAACACATTCAAATAAAAGTTGTGCATGAAACTTTCGATCACTTGATGATGACGTCTGCACAGCGAGGTCAGGAAGTGTTCAGCTCCTCAAAATAAACGAGTCCAGTTCCAAACTTATCGACCTTTTCTGACTCCTCTTTTTACCGTTCTATGAAGATTGCTGCAAGTCCATGAAGCTTCTTTTGATTCTTATATCACATACACATCATCTCTTTGTATCTGAGGGTAATAATGGATTTGAAGTGTCTAAAAATGTAAATTCTGGTTGCCGTTTTTTGTTTTGGATTTTGAAAAATTTCCCAAAAATCAGAGAATCGAAAAAGACCAAGTACTTTGAGTTTTCTGTTGTATCTTTCATCACAAGAAGTTCACTGATTTACACAAGTTTACTATTAATTCTGATGCTCATACTTCTTTATAAAGTAAAACTGTTTTTTCATGGCGACTTGATGCTGTGAGGGTCTGAAGTCTCCTCTGAGTCCAGGTGTTCTGGTTCACATGCACTGAGCCGTCCAGCCCACTTCAATCTTAACACACGGACTCTGAGATATGACGGCCTCTGAGTTCAGCTCCTCCGCTGTCCGTGCAGATACTGTAGTCCCACCTCTGTGCTTACTGTGCTGGAACGAGCTATCTTAATGACATGCTAATTGATTTAGCGCAGCGCAGATAGCGGCGTGCTGGCACACGGTGATAAAGCGAGAGTGGGTCGGGCCGTCGGTTCAGAAGAGGACAGGAGACTCATCAAAACTCCTGCCTCACTCATTCTCTCTGTTTGAACACAATTTTACACTTTGGTACCCCACGCTGAAGCGAGGAGACCTTTTTTGTCGAGGTGTTTCAAGTGTGTGATTAGTGTATGCTCTTGTAAGCACTGTATATGAACAAGTGAGCTCATTTTTTAATACCGCCGCAAGTTCAGACAACACGACAAAAAAAAAAAAAACTCCTCTGTGTTGTCACAAGAACGCTCATCACAGCTTTTAATTATGTCGTCTATCTGTGGCCTGCAGGAAGAGATAGCGGATGGAAAACATTGTGACCAGCGCTGTCTTGAGCTGATATTCAGCCGTAAAGTCTGAGACACAAATAACCTTGGGTTTGCACTGCCAGTGTAATGAAGGTCTCATTTATTGCCGCAGCAAAAAGGGAGACATGCAAAGTTGTTTGTTAGATGACAGAAAGACATTTGGTTCACCACTTATAAAGGAAAATAAAGTTGGCCTTTTAAAGCGTTTATTCACACCTGAAACAGGAAACACTGTCGTAAAAAATAAATCATTGCAGAAGTTGAAGCAGCACATAGAAAAGTCTGATTCCCCCCGCTGCAGTCACATGACAACCTGCTGATGAACCTTTGTTTCAAATCAATCACACAAGAGGAAACTTTCAGGGCTTAGAAATGAGGTCATTCCCAAAGTGTCCACTTGAGGCTGGATAGAAAAGCGAGTCAGTCCCCATTAGGCCTATTTCAAATCTGACGACTTTTACAGCAGAAATAATCATGTTTACAGCCTGGTTAAAAAAAGTTTATTTTCTCTCTTCATGACAACTGTAGGGTCCTAAGACGCTGACTAGACTCTTCTCCTCTGTCGCCCCCCGGTGGTGGAATGAAGAACCAAACTCCATGTGATCTGCAGAGTCCCTCTGCACCTTTAAGAAAAAGCTAAAGACCCAGCTCTTTCATGAATACCTACTAACTTAATGATGATGGTCTCCATATTATTGATGATGATGATGGTAATGACGATGGTTTTTGTTTGATAACGACGACTTATAAGATGGTTTCTATACTGATTAGAGCTCTCAAGAACTGCCCTCAATGTTGTGCTTTGCCTCTGGTCACTTCCTGTCAGCACCTGTGTGTCCAATCAGACTCAAAGCTGATCGTTTGCTCTTACTGACATTGTTCCCTTTTTTCTAGATCCTTGCTTGTGTTGTTCTTACTCTCTGATGTACGTCACTTTGGATAAAAGAGTCTGATAAGTGAATTGTAGGGAGACATGTCTATATGACTCAGCAGTTTGATTTTATTCAAGGCTTCAAGTAATCCATAATAAGTGGCTGCTTAAGTCTGGCTACAAAACGAGAAGATTTGAGCCCAGATTTGCAGGACGATACAAAGCTTGTCACAGCTGATTATCTGTCCAAACAATCCTCAAGTGTGTGGCGTCAATACGATAATGTTACTTACTCTCTAATCGATATTTACGATTCCAGGTCGGGGTTGCCTATTTTGGATTGTGTGCAATAGCCGATAAGGGCGAGCGGACCGGGAAACATCACCAACCAGATGTTGTGAATTCACAAACATGGCAGCAAACATGAAGACCCTCAGCCAGGATTTCACCCAGACCCTTTTCACTCGTTTTTTTGTTTTTCGCTGCAAAACAGAACGCACTACTACGTCGATCTTCCTCCATGTTTCTTTATCTCTCCTGAAGTCAGGAGTTTCAGTGAGGACTCGTGTTTGTGGAATGGGAATCTGTGTGGTCTCGCAGTCTGGCCGTATAGCGTGTGAGTTCTGCTGGCACCACATACATCAGCTGCCTCCCGATCAGCCAATAGAAAAATAGGGTGCAGTCGCTGTATGCATATTTTTAACACAATAAGTTGAATTTAAATAGTTTGTACTCAAATGCCAATATATGGACCTGGATTGATCAACCCCCACATACTGAGGTGTTCAGCTGGGTAAACTGGTCTGGGGGTTTAGGTACTCTTTGTCTGTACCTTTGTGAATCCTGCACAGTTCTCTAGCGCCACCCTCTTGTCCAAATATGGTCATATCTGGCTCTGGATAACATGGCAAAGGCCAAATTGCCAAACTCAGACTCCGAGGAGGCAGCTGATGAACTAACTAAAGTGGAAGGTCATGGTGGTTAAGCCCATTAAAGTTTAATGGTTAGAAGAAATTGGTTGATCTGTGTGAGATGGGTTAGCCAAGAGACTCCCTTATTTTCTTATTTTCCACAACACAACCACCGCTTAAGATCCTGCAAAGAGGGTTTGTAAATACAGCTTTATAATTCTCTACAAGTTTTAGAGTTTGAGTCAGAAATATCTCAGAGATAAAGAGGAACGTTTGGAAGCATCCACCAGTTTGGGAAACATTTGTATGAGGTAATGCACTGTGACAAAGTGGAGGGCAACTCTCGTCTTTGTTTAAATATTAATAACAGCACGAGGTCTCTTCCCTCGCAGACCATCACTGCACCAACATCTCTTATCAGCTACAGGCTCCTCTCTGCTTCTGTATGGGGAGCACATACGTCTGACCCATGTTGGAGGGTTGAGTCTCGGTTCAGGGAGGAGGGGCCGAGACCACCGCAGTGATTACTTTAGCTGTTGCTGTGTGATTGCACGGTCTCTGGCATGTGATTAGGGGGGGAATGGGGCCGTATCTCTCACCATCTCAAAGGGGGATCAAATCAGCCTCAAAGCCTGGCTTCGGGCGCCGGTGCATTTGAAAGTCAATGTTTTATTTCTGAGCATAAATTACTTGATCGGTGTCGTTTTTCGCCCAAGGTTGTGTTCAGAAGTACGGGCTCGCCACAGTCGGAGGGGTGAAGGGGGTTTGAGTGTTTGCATATGTCAAGTCAAACATGTCCTCATCAAGTTCAGTCAGTTTTCTCTCTGAATGAATTTAAAGAACCGGCCCCAATTTATCAGTTTGCTTCTGCTGATAACTTCCACTTTAGATGTTCTGCATTAAACCACATCATGGTTTCATGTTAAACTTCAACGCAGTCTTTGTACTGGAAACTATTCAAAAAGATGAAGACGGTCTCTTCATATATTTTCCAGCTATGCCCGATGGATTCGTCGACGCATTAAAGGGCGTAAAATGCTCTTCAAAGTCGTGTTAAAGGTTGGAGCGGTGGTTCGGTCCGAGTCATGCTGAGTTCTGAAGAGGTGATCCCCCGCGCAGTTTACCGTTTCTAAGAGAGCGTTCTATTGAACTGCAGGAAAAAAAAAAAAAAAAAGGGGGGGGATGTTTAACTGTTGTGACTGTAACCTCTTCTGATGCATGACGTGCTCGTTGTTGATTGACAGGGGCGAGCGTCTCTGTGGGACACAGCAGCAGAACCTACAGCTCAGTAGTAGTGGTGCATGTTGTAACTCAACGGGGTCTGCAGAGATAAGGCCGGGCGCAGACGCTGGGCGCAGACGCTGGGCGCAGACGCACACCGGGCGTGGAGGTCAGACACGTGTTAGAGGACGATGATGGATAGAGCAGGAGGAAGTCGCTGTTGGAGCAACATTTGGACAGCAACTATTTGCTGTTTTGTGAACCCAAAGAAATGTGCCGGTCTGTGTTTGTGTCTCCTGCCGACACGTGTGTGAAATAAGCACATCATTTGAAAACCATCACCAACACGGTGATGTGTCTTAATAAACTGAACGGAGAGGAGACATTTTGTTTCCTGTGGGAGTAAAATCTCAGAGGAACTGGAACTCCAGGAGCTCAGCGGGGGAAACTGAACGGATTGGCAAGCATCGGATGCTAACCACGCTCGCTATCTCAGAGGTCCCGCACTCCAGGGAGGCTGGCAGCATTTTTAAAGAAGAAGTGGAGTCACTTAACATATCAGGAAAGAGGAACTTAAAATGAGTAAACCCTCAAAGTGCAGTATGAGTCATCTGTCCTTTGAATGTGTTTTATTGATTTAAACGTAAATATCCTTCAGAGAACTTTCGAAACACTGAAGTTAAACTTTCTTCAAATGTGATGGAGTAAAAAACAGCATCTTCTCTGATTTCATGCTAACTTAATAGAATAGAAGACACAGTGCCCTGATGAAAGTTCTCTTTGTATGAAACCCCTTTTCTTCCCTGTGTTGTGATATTAGCTGAACGGATGAGCTGCTGAAGCCTCGGGCAGAAGTGACACGGCGCCGGAGAGAAGCGAGCCTGTGTTTACGCTGCATTACTATGCAAATGCAGAAATAATTAAGCAAAGCGGCTTTACTTTTTTCTGATGTTTATAACGGCTGTGTGTGTTAAACAATGTGACCCCGGCTTGAACCTTTCGTCAGAGCTGTCTCCTCTCCGCCTGGTGCGACGCTCTCTCCAAACCGGACTGCTCTCCGCTGTCTCTGCTGTATCCCCCCCCCCCCCCCCCCTCCCCCCGGGCTGTCTGAGCCAATCAAAGGAGGGGCAGCATTAATTGCTTGACCCTGGCAGGAAGCCAGGTGGTCTGGGAAAGGTCATCACCTTGCCCGAGGAGAGGTCAACCCTCCTCCTCTCATCGTCCACCCTGCCCTCCTCTTCTCGTCCACTTCACCTTCTGCCACAAACAAGTCGCAGGAAGTTAAGGTTCCTTCTCTCTCGCGGTTTGCTTCTGCAAAGTCACCCCGGCCAAGCATCTAAACCTCAAAGAGTAATACCATTCCATTTGAAATAATCGCCGGCATTGGAATTGGGGCCTGCTCGCTTTCCATAAAACCCATTTCAGACAATGGTCCCATTCCTATTACACAATGTCTGTCTCTATAGGGCGGCATAAACATCTTAGAAGGTGGTTGCTCCAGGAAGGGGCCGGGGCGCCGTCTGACTTATGGCTGATGCATTCATCAAGCCCGTGCCGAGCCAATATCACACTGTCAGGAGGCAGCATGTGGCGTTCTATCACCATGAGAGGCTGTGACAGAACAAGTCCTTTTCCATTACACTCTCTCAGGCCAAGCTCTGATATTGCCTCTCTGTTTTTCCTTAATGCTATTTATTTCACTTGTTTGCACTGGATGATGGTGGCTCCTATATTGCACGGGGGGGGGGGGGGGGGGGGGGGTTTCCTCTCTGGACCTTAATCAGAGTGAGAGTAACTGCATTTGTGGTTTTTTGTTAGTAATGCATTGAAGACTGTGGAGCTGCTAAACCCGTCTAAACCTGCGTTGTGTATTTATTGTTCAGCCCATATTGCAGTGTGGAATAATTTACCGAGGTAGTAAAGTGTATTTCAATTTTAAATCAATAAGCGGCTGCACATAAATCCTCAACGCGCACATGCTTTCACATTTCAGGCCGACTGCTTGGGGTTCTGTGATCTGTGACTGTGAAAGGTTTCATCCCCTGTGATGATTTCCATCGTCCACAACGTGCAGTTAGCGTGCAGCTGTGTAGCTCTTTCAGTACCGTCTGTCTCCACCAGGTGGAGTCTGTAATCCTGCTAGCTACCTGCACGCTAGTCGAGCTCTCATCCTACAGTAATGTTGACAGCAGAGTCACAGCTGTAGTTTGTTATAGGTCGCTCGGTTCTCCTCTTTAACAGCTGATTTCTTGTGGACCGGGTTGTGTCATTATGCAATTACAAATAGTATGAGCCAAAATCTCATCATTTCAATTCAGCTTTTTTCTGTTTTTTTTGCAAATTATTTCGGTATCTCTCCTGTCGCCTGCAGAGCCAAACAGAACTTTATGAAGCACAGCTAACTTGAAACATAAGCTTACCTCACAAACCTCATAGCATGATAACTTTATGTATAGTTAGACATATTGCCCAGTATGCTCACACACACTGAGGATCAATATTGGAGATGCTTTTGAAAAATGGAGAGAGGTTAGAACACAGAAAGGTTTACAGACCCATGCAGAGCTGGATAAACACTGAAGCTTCAGAGTCCACCACATGGTGACCTGAGTGAGCATCGACTCTAGAGAGGAGGGGGGGGGGGGGGGGGACAGCTCTCTATGATGTTTAGAATTTAGACTGCAGTACCCATTTTAAACACTAGGTGTAAGAGTGACATACTGCTCCTTTAAGTGACTCATAATAAACTATAAAACCCTCCAATCCAGCATGTCAGGAACCTGCTCGAAGCCAGATTTCACGGTGCCACAAGCACAGGAAATCGGAGGTCGGCTGCTGCCAGTCAAAAATTGAGAGCGAGGGCTTTGTAGTGTGATACGCTGTCAAAGAGCTGTGCAGTCTGCGTGATGTTTTTGTAGGACGGGGCCTTCAGAGAAGCTGCAACACAGAATGAGAGACGTTAAATAAGTCGACTCTGTCAGAAGCTGTCAGATGACGCAGCGCTCTCAGGCCCCTCGATACGAGACGCTGCGTGCAGCCAGAAGAAACGACTGCGGCATGTGAAGGCATGCGAGGGTCGTGCAGCGGTATCCTACTGTGTACATAAACATGCTCTTACTGTACACGCCGGGCGGACGCCATGCTTAACATAACCTTGACAGACGTCTTTTGTTCGCTCCATTTATAAAATCATCTTCCCTGCTTGAAGCCCGGACCACGAGCTGCCACTGAGCATTCTGTCAGCGGCGTGTTAGACAATAACCCGTCTGAAGCCTCAGCGATGATGTGACAAGCTGAAACTTGGTGACGGTCCAACCCCGCCCCCCCCCCGGCTGGTTGATGTGGGGAGCGGGAGGAGGATGAAGGGAGGTCTTATCAGGTCGTGTTGAGAGAAGTCGACAGGAGAAGAGATCTCTCTCTCAATCAGGCCGTCAGATGAGGATGAAAAGTGTCCAGCGCTCGTACTTTAACGCCGCTCACTCTGGGTAATTATTTTGCGTTGTCATTTTTTCAACAAGGCTCATGTAAACTGTGTCTCTGCGGTCTGGAGCCGCCGTTACATAAACAGCATGCCATGAAAAAAAACATGGGAGGGATACAAAGAGGACGTGTCAGAGACAGATTGTTTAGAGAGTAAAGTGAAGCCGTGCTCCACTCTGAGTGTTCCTGAAGGTCACGGCTCAGACACTCTGTCCGTCTTCATTACGTCCCCGTTTCGTTTTCATGATGTTCAGGACGACATCTCAGACCACGAGCTCTGAGCGTGAGAGAAGGGACTGCTCGGCTTTGAACTGTCAGCCCGCCTTGCAAGAAGAAGTCGAACTAAGTTTAATAACCTCATGGAGTATTTTTGGATTCATTGAGTTTGTAAAGAGGAACATAAAAAGTGACGATGCTCTCAAGCTGCAGAGAGGCGGAGTCACAGATCTTCACTGCACAACGGACTCGGCTGATAAATGTGAAATTTATTATATTAGGATAAGCATCAGCTCGTTTTCAAACATATTTATACAAAGACAAAGATACAACACAGCAATACAAAAAACATAACACACTACAGACCAAACAAACAAAGTAATACATACAGCAAAAAACAACAACAACAACAACAAAACACACTACAGACCAAACAAACAAAGTAATACATACAGCAAAAAACAACAACAACAACAACAAAACACACTACAGACCAAACAAACAAAGTAATACATACAGCAAAAAACAACAACAACAAAACACACTACAGACCAAACAAACAAAGTAATACATACAGCAAAAAACAACAACAACAACAACAAAACACACTACAGACCAAACAAACAAAGTAATACATACAGCAAAAAACAACAACAACAAAACACACTACAGACCAAACAAACAAAGTAATACATACAGCAAAAAACAACAACAACAACAACAAAACACACTACAGACCAAACAAACAAAGTAATACATACAGCAAAAAACAACAACAACAAAACACACTACAGACCAAACAAACAAAGTAATACATACAGCAAAAAACAACAACAACAACAACAACAACAACAAAACACACTACAGACCAAACAAACAAAGTAATACATACAGCAGAAAACAACAACAACAACAACAACAACAACAAAACACACTACAGACCAAACAAACAAAGTAATACATAAAGCAAAAAACAACAACAACAACAACAACAAAACACACTACAGACCAAACAAACAAAGTAATACATACAGCAAAAAACAACAACAACAAAACACACTACAGACCAAACAAACAAAGTAATACATACAGCAAAAAACAACAACAACAACAACAAAACACACTACAGACCAAACAAACAAAGTAATACATACAGCAAAAAACAACAACAACAAAACACACTACAGACCAAACAAACAAAGTAATACATACAGCAAAAAACAACAACAACAACAACAAAACACACTACAGACCAAACAAACAAAGTAATACATACAGCAAAAAACAACAACAACAAAACACACTACAGACCAAACAAACAAAGTAATACATACAGCAAAAAACAACAACAACAACAACAAAACACACTACAGACCAAACAAACAAAGTAATACATACAGCAAAAAACAACAACAACAAAACACACTACAGACCAAACAAACAAAGTAATACATACAGCAAAAAACAACAACAACAACAACAACAACAACAACAAAACACACTACAGACCAAACAAACAAAGTAATACATACAGCAGAAAACAACAACAACAACAACAACAACAACAAAACACACTACAGACCAAACAAACAAAGTAATACATAAAGCAAAAAACAACAACAACAACAACAAAACACACTACAGACCAAACAAACAAAGTAATACATACAGCAAAAAACAACAACAACAACAACAACAAAACACACTACAGACGAAACAAACAAAGTAATACATACAGCAAAAAACAATAACAACAACAACAAAACACACTACAGACCAAACAAACAAAGTAATACATACAGCAAAAAACAACAACAACAACAACAACAACAAAATACACTACAGACGAAACAAAGTAATACATACAGCAAAAAACAATAACAACAACAACAAAACACACTACAGACCAAACAAACAAAATAATACATACAGCAAAAAACAACAACAACAACAACAACAAAACACACTACAGACGAAACAAACAAAGTAATACATACAGCAAAAAACAACAACAACAAAACACACTACAGACCAAACAAACAAAGTAATACATACAGCAAAAAACAATAACAACAACAACAAAACACACTACAGACCAAACAAACAAAGTAATACATACAGCAAAAAACAACAACAACAACAACAACAAAATACACTACAGACGAAACAAAGTAATACATACAGCAAAAAACAATAACAACAACAACAAAACACACTACAGACCAAACAAACAAAATAATACATACAGCAAAAAACAACAACAACAACAAAACACACTGCAGACCAAACAAACAAAGTAATACATACAGCAAAAAACAACAACAACAACAAAACACACTACAGACCAAACAAACAAAGTAATACATACAGCAAAAAACAATAACAACAACAACAAAACACACTACAGACCAAACAAACAAAGTAATACATACAGCAAAAAACAACAACAACAACAACAAAACACACTACAGACCAAACAAACAAAGTAATACATACAGCAAAAAACAACAACAACAAAACACACTACAGACCAAACAAACAAAGTAATACATACAGCAGAAAACAACAACAACAAAACACACTACAGACCAAACAAACAAAGTAATACATACAGCAAAAAACAACAACAACAACAACAAAACACACTACAGACCAAACAAACAAAGTAATACATACAGCAAAAAACAACAACAACAACAACAAAACACACTACAGACCAAACAAACAAAGTAATACATACAGCAAAAAACAACAACAACAACAACAACAACAACAACAAAACACACTACAGACGAAACAAACAAAGTAATACATACAGCAGAAAACAACAACAACAACAACAAAACAAAACACAAAAAAACAAGGGATAACACAGAGAACAGATACAACAATAAGCTACAACTCTAAACTAGACGAGAGAGAGATTCAGTCTATAGAGAGAAATAAACAAACTGACGTTACTGAAAACAAACACAATCAGTTTGAAGATGAGAAAACAAAACATGTTTAAATAAATGGAACGATGACGATGAACGGAGATTTAAAGGAAACTTATTCCAATCAGAAGGAGCACAAAGATAAAAAGCTTTTTTTTACCAACTTCAAAAATAAATATTTTCTGCATGGATCTTTTTTTAGTCCGCAGCTCGTTTGTAACACTTCTTTTCTGCTGATTGCTTCATCTGATCTGATGACAGTCACACAGAGAGCAACTCAAAGTGCTTACACTGTTAAAAACAGAGCATGTAGGACATAATTCATCATTACATTTAGTCTATCAATCATCAGGAAGTTCATAATAAATAACCATGGAGCACAAATCGACGTCCTCAGATTGTTTTTGTTTGTCAAACAGTAATCTGAAACACAACAGCTTTACATCTGTTTTCATTCATATCCATATTAAAGTGAATTTTAGAGATTGTGATTCTGTTGATTCTGCGGTGTTCTTTTCTATAAACGGCTGATCTGAATGGAGTCCTTACTTTTTGTCTTTAAAGTCTTTATATGCGATGTTTTGATCCAGCAGATGTCGCCCTTGAGCACCAGCATGAAACCAAAACAACTCGCGCTGCATTGTTGTGTTAGCATGCTAATGCTAGCGATCTTTATTCTGCTCGTATCTTCACACTGCATGTAAATTTACCTGAAATGAGCGTGATCTAGAAACACAGTTAAGCAGTGAGTACAGTATGTTATTCTTCTTTTCTCTAGTCCCTCAATTAAACAACTTTTATACACGAGGGGAGGAGTCAGCCGGCCGTCCCGACGATGTAAACAAAGTGAAGATAGGACTCTGAAAACTCTGAAAACATCACAGACAGTGGGACTCGGGTGTTACACCCATTGTAGACAGTCATGACTCACAGAGTTATTTTCAGAGGAGATACTTGATTTATACATTTAAGTGTGAAAAATCACAAATAAAGACTTTAAGCAGTCCAACAATATACACAGAACGTGTCAATTTTCAACCGTCCTCCCTTTCTTACATCTCTAAAAAAGGCTTTTGCAGATTTCCCAAACACTCTCATAGGACGTATGTATACTCAGGATCATAAAATAAACAGACGATGCAAAACAGATTCAAAGTGTCTTCAGGAATTCTGAAGGGATGAATGTAAATGAGAACTCATTCAAATGTAATTAAAAGCCCCCCCCCCCCATCCCCCATGTAATTAATGTTTTCTTCAAACACTGCCATTTCACAAAGGTTGTGCTTTCACTTACTTAAAAGGCCTTTTTTTTATTCTCTTTAACACCGCCGAGGGGAAATCATCTCATTTGCATTTTCATTTTTTGTGACATTTCCAAATTTTACTAGACAGTCGGATAAAATACGCCCTGGTATAAAAAATAAAATAAAAAAAAAGTAAAAAGGCGATCAAGGTTTGACTTGCAGCGTGCATTGTCTGGGATTTTTAGGAGAAAGGACAAACTCTACAAACTCTGGCATCAAAGTGCTCCACACTCCCACAGTGAGGCAGACGTTTGAGATAATCAATAGTTCCCATCGGAGAAGGAACGTCTGCAGAGTAACCTCGTTCTTTGAGAAAAGCTTCGTCTGCTCGCTGTGAGGTTTGCCCTCTTCGGATGAGAAAGGAGAAATCAGAGTGCATCAAAGTGCAGAAACCCGTCCCACATCCAGCAGAACACTCGGGCTCTGTAAACTTCAGATTAGATTTGATGTCCATCAAAGCTTTTATGAAAAACTGGCTCTGTGGTGTTCACGTTTCAGAGGGAGAGTGCTTTCTTATCCCGTAATGTGAACAAATCTAATCCGATGACTTCATAATACATTTTCATTTGAGCACACAGGAGAGACTGTTAAGAGTTATTAAAGAAAAAGCACAACTGATTTAGTGAGTCAGGACATTAGATCCAAAGACGGTGAAACCAGGAGAAGTTTTGAGGAAGCATCAAAAATACTTTTCTGTCTGCATGAACACGTTCTGCACGCCACAGCGTCCGACATGCATTCACTTGTTCTGTACTCTTTCTTCCACCCTCACCCGCTTTCCTCCAGTCCAACTTCTGCTCAGCCAAGAGGAAGTCACAAGAGCAAAAAGACAAGTTTTAAAAAAACTTCACAGCAGCGGCGGTGCAGCTTTAGCTCTGCTAGCAGCGCGGGGACGGGGGGGCTCTGGTGCAACTGTCAAAGTTCAGCACATAAATAGTAATTCAGCGCCCCGGGCGAGGAGAGCACAGGAGTGAGGCAGGGAGCACGACAGCTTCTTAACGGCCTCCACTGAATGAAAAATAGAAAACACAGACGATACAGAGTGATAGGAAAAAAGGCTGTGTGAGATCAGATGTTCTTTTCATACATCGGGGAGAAAGGCGGGGGAACATTTGTGTGTCTGTTAAAGTGTGTGTGGGTTAGGAAGTGTGTGTTCATGAGTTACAGGAAGTGTGTAATCAACAGGAGGTGGTGTGTGTGTGTGTGTGTGTGTGTGTGGGGGGGGGGGGGGGTGTGGAGGAGGATGTTGTAAATAATAATAATAATCTTTATTTATAGAGCACTTTTCCAAAAACATGTTACAAGGACAGCAAATATAAAAACAGGTCATAGAATAATAAACAAGGCAAGATTAAGAAATAAAAATCACTTTAAGATATAAAATCCCTTTTTAAATGAACTGTAAAACACAAACAATTCTTTTAAAGGAATTCTAAAAAAGTGAAAATAGTAACAATTTAAAATCAACAAAAATCAGGAAAGGCTCGCCAGAAAAAGTCTGTCTTAAGAAGAGACTTAAAAGAGATGACTGACTCTGCCCGAGGAGATCAGGTCGTTGACATATAGTGGATGGCGTCCCGTGTATGGAGGCGAGGCTAGTGTCCTCCTCGCAGTGGCATTGGGTTCGAATCCCACCTGAGCCCTTTACTACATGTCGTCACCCTCTCTCTCCAAGAGGCGCTTCTTGTCAACAGGCAAGGCAGACAACTGCGAGGGTCCCCAGACCAGTAGGGGGGCTCCTGAGGGTTCAAAAAACTTAAACAACAGCAGTGTCCCAAAGTGTGCAAATTTTGCAATGACAGTCGGAGACCTCCCTAAGGGCCCCATCTGACAGCGCTCACTCTCGTTTGAAGAGGAATGATCCGTCTATAGGAGAGAAAAAAGAAACGGGATAAAAGGAAGAGGAGGAAGCGACAGGACACTGGAAGATATGATGGTGATGAACACTGCTTGGAGGGCCCCCCAAAGGATTTTTGACACTGCTCTCTCCTCCCAACATTTCCTGTCTCTCTTCAGCTCTTCTATCCAATAAAGACAAAAAGGCCCAAAAAACTTTAAACTGAAAAAAGAGAAATAAAAGAAAATGACATACAGCATAAAAACGATCCAAAAGAACGTTGTTCTGGATGATGTCAGGACTTCTAACAAGCTTTGAAGAGAAACACAGGGGTAGATTTTTATTATAATATATTTTAAAAATATTTGTATTTGTAACAGGAAGAGAATGATTTTATATTTTTACAGAAAATGATTCCCTGTTATAAATCAATTTCTAAGATTTCTGAAAATAACTTTGGTGTTGATGAAATGAATCTGTAAGTCCACCAGTAGCACCGTCACAAAGGCACACTGAATCCATCTCACGGTGGCACCTTAATCCTCCGTTCTACTTGGGGTTGCAATTCCAGGGAGGGTTCGAGGAGAAAATTAAAAAGAAAATTAAAAGAATTTCAATTAGGCGATTTGCTGAATTGGAGGGAAACTGGCAGCGATGTGGAAAAGGCTTTTAATCTTGGTCAGCCACCTCTTGTTCCATTACGCCGGTATCCCCCTGCTTATCACACTAATCATTCCTCCCAATGCCGGCAAGTCCTGGCGATTTTTAATGAACCCATTATGTGCTGATTCAGTCCACCAGGACTGGCAGGCGCGCTATACGCTCATAAGGTGAGCTGGAAATGATCAAACTACAATCAGACCGTTGTGAAGATGCTGCAGCCCAGCAAGAGATGGAGAAGATTTGCACACACAAAAAAAGCCGAACGTGTCCTTTGGGAGGTCAAAAAGCCTGCAGCCGAGACGGAGAAATAAATACCACGCCAAAAAAACTCTCAAGAGTTTCTGTGCCTGCGAGAAGAAGGATGGCCTCCGAGACATCTGTGTCAAGCTGTTTGCATCATTACAATGTTTTTCTCTTTGTCAGAAGCAGTGAGGCTCTGCAGAGTCATAGATCTGAGTGAGACAGACATGACTGTGAAGACAGATGCAGAAGGAGAAACTATTCAGTGTGACACCAACCAATCAGAGTGAGATGATAAAGGTATCTTACTATCTGATCATTAAGGAAACATGTTGAAGTGCTGGCTTCTCTGACAACAATGCAGCAGCCAGTATGTCCTCCTTCTAACTTTAGATTCTGCTCCTGAATGCTCTGGATTTGTTTGGACCGGAGAAAGTAGGCGGTTTTAAGACGACCCCCCCCCAAACGGCCGTTTTGGACGCCCCTCGGTTTGCCAGATATGAGAGCAGTTATCAGGTCAACAGGTGTTGCAGCGATGGAAGCGGGTCAAGAGAAGTGGTTCAGATAGAAGTGATTGTACCCGACCTAAAAAGCCTCTGCATGTTTCTAATAAGCTCCACGAGCAGAAACGTGCTCAAACTAGGATCAATATTGGAGATGCTTTTGAAAAATGGAGAGAGGTTAGAACACAGAAAGGTTTACAGACCCATGCAGAGCTGGATAAACACTGAAGCTTCAGAGTCCACCACATGGTGACCTGTGTGAGCATGGACTCTAGAGAGGAGGGGGGGAGACAGCTCTCTATGATGTTTAGAATTTAGACTGCAGTACCCATTTTAACCACTAGGGGTCAGAGTTACATACTGCTCCATGAATAATTAAATTCTCGGGCGGGCTGTGCAATTATAAAAATATTTTTTTATAAATAAGAGAGGATAAAGAGTTAGAGGTTTTGTTAGCTTAACCTTTGGACAAAAGTTATGTCTATTACATATTTATGTCTGTCCTCTTTTTTATTAAAGTAATCAAAAAATAAACAGAGCAGTTTCTAGTTTCAATAAATCACATCACTCTGATGGTTGTCTGTGTGTTCAGTGAAGCCGCTTCCTTCTTTAGCTCAGCTTGTTTTCATCAGGATTTCCTTCTGTGTTCGTCGCTCATGAGGTTTGTAATGCGGGCCGAATTATCCACAGAGGTCTCCTCTTCTTTAAAACAAACAGGCCTGTTAATTAAAACCAGTAAAACAGTTTCAGGGTAGAAATCAGTGACTCTCCGACAGACTCCCTCCAACACAGTGTGTGTGTGTATGTGTGTGTGTGTGTGTGTGTGTGTGTGTGTGTGTGTGTGTGTGTGGGGGGGGGGGGGGGGGGGGGTCTTCTAGCTCAGATGCCGCTAACTTGTAACTATGAATGTTGTTCCCCTTTTTTGTCAATATCTCCTCTTCATGGTTAACAGAAGTTCCATTTATTTGTTTTGTTTTACAGAAGACTTCCAGACGTGTCTCTCAACCAGAAAGTTAGGGGTTCGATCCCTGGCTCCTGCAGCCACATGCTCCCACTGCTTTGTCAACGGTGTATGAATGTGTGTGAGTGGGATTAGCTACTTCTGATGGTCTCTTCACACAGCAGCCTCTACCATCAGTGTGTGAATGTGAAGGTGTGACCTGAGGTGTAAAAGAGCTTTGAGTAGTCAGAAGACTAGATGTGTTTGATTGTGTGGTCATGTGTAAGAGTGCACGCAATGCTCAAGTTACGCTGACAGCAGAGGCGGATCAACCAATTGGCAAAGTGGGGAAGTGTCCAGGGCCCTGGCAAATGGGAGTCCTGGCCTTAAGATTTTTTATTACATAACCAAGAGAAAAAGCTGCAAGCTGCAAACATGCCAACTAGAACTCCAAATGATTTTATGTATATAAAAGATAACTTTGAGAGACTGCTCATATGAGTCATAATAAGATTATATATTGCGCAAGAGAAAGTAAATTTCCTTTTTTTTTCCTGTGAAGAACCCAGACAGGATTATAGTATTTTTAACAATAAATAACAGAATTGTTGTGATTGTGAGTTTTTCCCTGTGTGTTAGTGCAACCAAACCCTGTATGCTTGGGGAGGATCTACTTCATGTGTAGGTCGGGTCCAAGGCGAGATTGTGTCCTAACCCTCGACTGTATATTCTGAATTTGAACGGCTCATTCCAGTTTGAATGTGAATGTGTTCATATTTAGAATTATGGACTATTTGAACGCCCCGCTATAATTGAGTACGTCATGTGAAGCTGAGGAATGGAACAGGTCTCCTCCTCTTTCAGTGTGATAATCCAGACCATGTGGTTTCATCTCTTCATGAACAGAAAAGAGGAGTCCTATTCTGTGAAGATTGCTGATGTAGGCTTCTTTTCTTTATGGAACTATAAATGCTCCAAATCCAGAGCTGCTTTTAGGGATGACTTCAAAGACTCCTCCACCTCCGTCTGTTTACTCGGCTAGTCGTTTCCATCGTGCAGCGCGGTCTGATCTCCTGCTCTGATCTGGATCTCTGTGCCGCTGTGTGGGCCAGCACACTTCAGCCTGCAGTAAAAAAAACAAATACGTCTTTAGTTTTTATTCATGCAGCTCTTGTCTGTGTGTGTGAATCTCTTTTGTGTGCTTCTGGATGTGCGTTGGGCTTGTTTGATTCCCTCGTCTTGTTTCAGAAGATAAATACATCGAACTTCAAAAAGGCTTTAGATGCAGCGCTCTGTCATGGCAGCACGAGCGAGGACGCACATCGGCTCATTTTTTCTTTTTTGAATTTGGTTTTGGGGCTCAATAATTAAGGAGGTGTTTTATGAAAATTAAGGTGGTGTATTATTCAGGTCACACAGGAGAAAAGATAAAACAGTCAGAGTGATGAGTCACAGAACGTTCAGCAGCGATCTGAATAACTGAGCGAGTTGATGTAAGAACACACCGAGTGTATCTCATCTACAGCATTAATGATGCATTTACCTGTTGATGTGTTTAGCTCTGACCATGGACTTAAACAAAGTAGTGTTATCCAATGTTCCACGTTTATTTTGAGTCAGGACGTTATGATGGTTTCATGGTGAAGGCCGTTCATCTGTATTAAAGTCTCTAAACACTCAGACGTGGCATTGATGCTTTAATACGATCTGAAACCTCTTTGGGCTTTTTACAGCTACAAAGACTTTGAAATGAATTCTTTCAGTGGCTTGAAAAGAGAATATCAAATATCGCTCATTCACTAACTTTAATGCAATAAATCTCTAGATCTGCTGGGTGTGTCAGAGCCTTAAAGCAGTATGTAACTCTGACCCCTAGTGTTTGACAAATGGTACTGCAGTCTAAATTCTAAACATCATAGAGAGCTGCCCCCCCCCCCCCCCCCCTTCTCTCTAGAGTCCATGCTCACACAGGTCACCATGTGGTGGACTCTGAAGCTTCAGTGTTTATCCAGCTCTGCATGGGTCTGTAAACCTTTCTGTGTTCTAACCTCTCTCCATTTTTCAAAAGCATCTCCAATATTGATCCTAGTTTGAGCACGTTTCTGCTCGTGGAGCTTATTAGAAACATGCAGAGGCTTTTTAGGTCGGGTACAATCACTTCTATCTGAACCACTTCTCTTGACCCGCTTCCATCACTGCAACACCTGTTGACCTGATAACTGCTCTCATATCTGGCAAACAGAGGGGCGTCCAAAACGGCCGTGTGGGGGGTGTCTTAAAAGCGCCTACCTTCTCTGGTCCAAACAAATCCAGAGCATTCAGGAGCAGAATCTAAAGTTAGAAGGAGGACATACTGGCTGCTGCATTGTTGTCAGAGAAGCCAGCACTTCAACATGTTTCCTTAATGATCAGATAGTAAGATACCTTTATCATCTCACTCTCTACACAGCTCACTGATTGGACCTTTAATATACTTAGCAGTTCTTGGTATTCAA